>NC_079401.1:263869-388869 GCF_029220125.1 Pseudoliparis swirei
CCAAAACCCATTTTTCCCCGGGAAATGGCTTTGGGCCCACGCCCGGGCCCTCTAAAAGGGCCCTTAATTGGGGGCCCCGTTTTAATTCAAAAAACCCCCCAAAAACCTTTTTTTTGGGGGTTAAAACCCGGCCCGCCCAACCGACCCGGGGTTTCCTGGACCTTCAAAAAATTAAGGGGGGGCCCCCTTTTTTTTTTTTAAAAACCCTTTTCCCCCAAAACCTTTTTCTAAGGCAACCCTCCCCCAACTTTTCCAACCTTAAAAAAAACCACCCCCTTTTTCCATTTTAACCCCCTTTTAATTTTCCAACCAAATTTGTTTAAACCAACCTTAAAACCCCCCCCTTTCCTAACCTTTTTCCCCAAAATTAATCCCCGGGTTTTCCACCCAACCCAAACCCCTAATCCCTTCCCCAAAAAAAACCCCCTTTTCTTAATTTTTTACCCTTTCTTAAAAAACCAAAAGGGAAAAATACCTTAACCCAAAACGGGGTTTACCTTTCCCAACCCCTTTTAAATGAGTTTTATTATAACCTACAATCGCAAGCCCCAAATGTCGTTTCTCACACTTTTCGACGTCCTAGAGGCTCGGGCCTAGTACCGTTGGATCCGAAATGCAGCGATTAGTCAGTATAGGTACTGGGTTTATCTCTGTGCGACCTTTAAAATGCATTTTGCGGCCCTGAACCAAGTTACGGTGACCCAAACCATATCTAAAATCGAAAAAGGACTTTCCCTACTTCCCACAAACTCGGGCCTGGTACCGTTGGATCCGCAATGCCGCGCTTAGTCTGTATGGATACCGGGTTTATTTTTGTGCGACCTTTAAAATGCGTTTTACGGCTCGGAACCGAGTTTACGGTTCGCGAAAAACCCTATCAAAAATCAGGAAATGACCTTCCCGAGGTCCTAGAAGCTCGGGGTTGGTACCGTTGGATTCGGAAGGCCGCGCTTAGTCCAGAGCAATGTCGACTTTTATTATAACCTACAATGGCAAGCCCGAAATGGCGTTTCGCCCACTTTTCGACATCCGAGAGGCTCGGGCCTAGAACCGTTGGATCCGCAATGCCGCGATTAGTCGGGATGGATAGCGGGTTTATTGTTGTGCCACCTTTAGATCCCGGAATCCAGAGCTGAACGAAGTCACAGTGACATTTAAAAGCAGAGAAGGACCTTCCCGAGGTCCTAGAAGCTCGCCGTTGTTACCCCTGGAAGCGCAAGGGCCATGTTAGTATAGGCGGAGCTAGGGCCCGAGTCTCTGCGACCTTCAGAAAAAAAGTTTTCCAGAAATAGCAATTCTCTCAAAACCAGTGTTTTAATTCCAAATAATTACTTTAAAGCTAGCTAGAGACCTGGATCCTCCTCTCATTTCAAGAGGGCCAACTCACTATGAATGCCCCCAAATTTTGGACCAATCGCTGCAAGGTAAAGTCCTGAAAACAGGTAAAAAGGCTCAATTGCGGCCTAAATTTACTATATCTCTGCCTCTTTTTTTTCAAGTGCAAAACGGGCTATAAATTCTTAAATATAAGTCCTAGAAGTCCCAAATTTAACACACACACTCATCAGAGGGTCTATTAACAGGTCAAGGGGTGAAATCCCCTTGAAAACCCTCACAGTTCTTAATTGGCTGTTTGAAATCCAGGACTTTAAGGGCCTAAAAACTTTTCAGGCTGACAAAATACGACGACCTGATCAAAAAAAAAACACAGACAACAAGACACACACTGAGACACAGGGGGGGGGCACATGGTAACAAGACAGGTGGAGGTGACCTGACACAGGGCTAAAACAGCCTATACAGCCGTACAAAGCTGAGACCATGTTCAGAGTTTGGGCTGATTGGAGGAATTTTTCTTCTACACGTGCCAGAGCTTAGCTTTCACTTCCAGGGGGTAGCCCCTCTCCAATGGGGTCCATCCATGTAAGCTAGCCACCCCTAGCACTTGGCATCGGGCCAGGGGAGGCCTTTAAAAATAGCGCTTTTTCCACTTTGAAAGGCTCACAACTCATGAGCGAAAGGCCCGTTGTGCTTCAAACTGAAATCACAGCATCTTCTGGATTCCCCAAACAACATACTCTAAACACAAGTCTGTAGACCCTTCAGGAAGCTAACTTCCGTTAGCAGCATGCTAGCTAGCTAAAACCAACCAATCATTATTGCCCTGGATGGCGTGATGAACATACTTAAAGCACTAAGTTGTAGACCCTATGGAAGAGGTACTTCCGTTTTCGTGATGTCACTTCCTATCACAGAACTACAAAATGACTACAAAATGACCGGAAATGGTCGGAAAGTGACCTTCCCGAGGTCTTAGATGCTCGGGGTTGGTACCGTTGGAACCGCAATGGCCGACTTAGTCGGTATAAGGTACTTCCGGTTTAGCATGTAGCTAATTAGCAATTTTTAAAATAGCTCAAAATTGCAACGCCAGATGGTCATGGACGCCCTGAACAACATACTCTAAGCACAAGTGTGTAGAGCCTTCAGGAAGCTAACTTCCGTTAGCAGCATGCTAGCTAGCTAAAACCAGCCAATCACTGAAGAGAAGCTTATGGTGGACACTACATCAACTCTTGCAAAAAATGTCAAAAAAATAATTTAATAATAATAATATTAAAAAATTATTATTACTGTACATTTTTTTTTTACATTCGGTGCCTCTGTGCATGAGCACATGGGTTCGAGCCCAGCATGTGGGTTCAAACCTGCCCAGCCTTGGCACCAGAGGCTGGGTGGTGTGGAGATCAGTGGCATTTCCACTCGAACCCAAGTCTCCTCCACACAGCCTTCACACATGGTGCAGGTTTTTGAAAATTACCCACAATGCTTGTGAATACTAATGAGGTCGCTCAATAATGATTGGACGCTGGCCACACGAACGGAAAATGACCTTCCCGAGGTCCTAGAGACTCGGCGATAGTACCCCTGGAACCGCAATGGCCGACTTAGTCGGTATAAGGTACTTCCGGTTTGACGAAAACCGATTCGTGATGTCACTTCCTGTCAAAGAACTACAAAATGACTACAAAATGACCGGAAATGGTCGGAAAGTGACCTTCCCGAGGTCTTAGAAGCTCGGGGTTGGTACCGTTGGATCCGCAAGGCCGCGCTTAGTCCAGATCAACGTCGAATTCTATTATAACCTACAATCGCAAGCCCCAAATGTCGTTTCTCACACTTTTCGACGTCCTAGAGGCTCGGGCCTAGTACCGTTGGATCCGGAATGCAGCGATTAGTCAGTATAGGTACTGGGTTTATCTCTGTGCGACCTTTAAAATGCATTTTGCGGCCCTGAACCAAGTTACGGTGACCCAAAACCCTATCTAAAATCGAAAAAGGACCTTCCCTACGTCCCACGACCTCGGGCCTGGTACCGTTGGATCCGCAATGCCGCGATTAGTCTGGATGGATACCGGGTTTATTTTTGTGCGACCTTTAAAATGCGTTTTACGGCTCGGAACCAAGTTTACGGTTCGCGAAAAACCCTATCAAAATTCAGAAAAGGACCTTCCCGAGGTCCTAGAAGCTCGGGGTTGGTACCGTTGGATTCGGAAGGCCGCGCTTAGTCCAGAGCAATGTCGACTTTTATTATAACCTACAATGGCAAGCCCGAAATGGCGTTTCGCCCACTTTTCGACATCCGAGAGGCTCGGGCCTAGTACCGTTGGATCCGCAATGCCGCGATTAGTCGGGATGGATAGCGGGTTTATTGTTGTGCCACCTTTAGATCCCGGAATCCAGAGCTGAACGAAGTCACAGTGACATTTAAAAGCAGAGAATGACCTTCCCGAGGTCCTAGAAGCTCGCTGTTGTTACCCCTGGAAGCGCAAGGGCCATGTTAGTATAGGCGGAGCTAGGGCCCGAGTCTCTGCGACCTTCAGAAAAAAAGTTTTCCAGAAATAGCAATTCTCTCAAAACCAGTGTTTTAATTCCAAATAATTACTTTAAAGCTAGCTAGAGACCTGGATCCTCCTCTCATTTCAAGAGGGCCAACTCACTATGAATGCCCCCAAATTTTGGACCAATCGCTGCAAGGTAAAGTCCTGAAAACAGGTAAAAAGGCTCAATTGCGGCCTAAATTTACTATATCTCTGCCTCTTTTTTTTTCAAGTGCAAAACGGGCTATAAATTCTTAAATATAAGTCCTAGAAGTCCCAAATTTAACACACACACTCATCAGAGGGTCTATTAACAGGTCAAGGGGTGAAATCCCCTTGAAAACCCTCACAGCTCTTAATTGGCTGTTTGAAATCCAGGACTTTAAGGGCCTATACAGCCGTACAAAGCTGAGACCATGTTGAGAGTTTGGGCTGATTGGAGGAATTTTTCTTCTACGTGCCAGAGCTTAGCTTTCACTTCCAGGGTGTAGCCCCTCTCCAATGGGGTCCATCCATGTAAGCTAGCCACCCCTAGCACTTGGCATCGGGCCAGGGGAGGCCTTTAAAAATAGCGTTTTTTCCACTTTGAAAGGCTCACAACTCATGAGCGAAAGGCCCGTTGTGCTTCAAACTGAAATCACAGCATCTTCTGGATGCCCCAAACAACATACTCTAAGCACTAGTCTGTAGACCCTTCAGGAAGCTAACTTCCGTTAGCAGCATGCTAGCTAGCTAAAACCAACCAATCATTATTGCCCTGGATGGCGTGATGAACATACTTAAAGCACTAAGTTGTAGACCCTATGGAAGAGGTACTTCCGTTTTCGTGATGTCACTTCCTATCACAGAACTACAAAATGACTACAAAATGACCGGAAATGGTCGGAAAGTGACCTTCCCGAGGTCTTAGAAGCTCGGGGTTGGTACCGTTGGAACCGCAATGGCCGACTTAGTCGGTATAAGGTACTTCGGGTTTAGCATGTGGCTAATTAGCCATTTTTAAAATAGCTCCAAATTGCTTGAAATCGAAACGCCAGATGGTCATGGACATCCTGAACAACATACTCTAAGCACAAGTGTGTAGAGCCTTCAGGAAGCTAACTTCCGTTAGCAGCATGCTAGCTAGCTAAAACCAGCCAATCACTGAAGAGAAGCTTCTGGTGGACACTACATCAACTTTTGCAAAAAATGTCAAAACAATAATTTAATAATAAAAATATTAAAAAATTATTATTACTGTACATTTTTCTTTTACATTCGGTACCTCTGTGCATGAGCACATGGGTTCGAGCCCAGCATGTGGGTTCAAACCTGCCCAGCCTTGGCACCAGAGGCTGGGTGGTGTGGAGATCACTGGCATTTCCACTCGAACCCAAGTCTCCTCCACACATCTCTCACTCATGGTGCAGGTTTTTGAAAATTACCCACAATGCTTGTGAATACTAATTACTTCCGGTTTGACGAAAACCGATTCGTGATGTCACTTCCTGTCAAAGAACTACAAAATGACTACAAAAGGACCGAAAATGGTCAAAAAATGACCTTCCCAAGGTCCTAGAAGCTCGGGGTTGGTACCGTTGGATCCGCAAGGCCGCGCTTAGTCCAGATCAACGTCGAGTTTTATTATAACCTACAATCGCAAGCCCCAAATGTCGTTTCTCACACTTTTCGACGTCCTAGAGGCTCGGGCCTAGTACCGTTGGATCCGGAATGCAGCGATTAGTCAGTATAGGTACTGGGTTTATCTCTGTGCGACCTTTAAAATGCATTTTGCGGCCCTGAACCAAGTTACGGTGACCCAAACCATATCTAAAATCGAAAAAGGACTTTCCCTACTTCCCACAAACTCGGGCCTGGTACCGTTGGATCCGCAATGCCGCGCTTAGTCTGTATGGATACCGGGTTTATTTTTGTGCGACCTTTAAAATGCGTTTTACGGCTCGGAACCGAGTTTACGGTTCGCGAAAAACCCTATCAAAAATCAGAAAAGGACCTTCCCGAGGTCCTAGAAGCTCGGGGTTGGTACCGTTGGATTCGGAAGGCCGCGCTTAGTCCAGAGCAATGTCGACTTTTATTATAACCTACAATGGCAAGCCCGAAATGGCGTTTCGCCCACTTTTCGACATCCGAGAGGCTCGGGCCTAGAACCGTTGGATCCGCAATGCCGCGATTAGTCGGGATGGATAGCGGGTTTATTGTTGTGCCACCTTTAGATCCCGGAATCCAGAGCTGAACGAAGTCACAGTGACATTTAAAAGCAGAGAAGGACCTTCCCGAGGTCCTAGAAGCTCGCCGTTGTTACCCCTGGAAGCGCAAGGGCCATGTTAGTATAGGCGGAGCTAGGGCCCGAGTCTCTGCGACCTTCAGAAAAAAAGTTTTCCAGAAATAGCAATTCTCTCAAAACCAGTGTTTTAATTCCAAATAATTACTTTAAAGCTAGCTAGAGACCTGGATCCTCCTCTCATTTCAAGAGGGCCAACTCACTATGAATGCCCCCAAATTTTGGACCAATCGCTGCAAGGTAAAGTCCTGAAAACAGGTAAAAAGGCTCAATTGCGGCCTAAATTTACTATATCTCTGCCTCTTTTTTTTTCAAGTGCAAAACGGGCTATAAATTCTTAAATATAAGTCCTAGAAGTCCCAAATTTAACACACACACTCATCAGAGGGTCTATTAACAGGTCAAGGGGTGAAATCCCCTTGAAAACCCTCACAGCTCTTAATTGGCTGTTTGAAATCCAGGACTTTAAGGGCCTATACAGCCGTACAAAGCTGAGACCATGTTCAGAGTTTGGGCTGATTGGAGGAATTTTTCTTCTACACGTGCCAGAGCTTAGCTTTCACTTCCAGGGTGTAGCCCCTCTCCAATGGGGTCCATCCATGTAAGCTAGCCACCCCTAGCACTTGGCATCGGGCCAGGGGAGGCCTTTAAAAATAGCGTTTTTTCCACTTTGAAAGGCTCACAACTCATGAGCGAAAGGCCCGTTGTGCTTCAAACTGAAATCACAGCATCTTCTGGATGCCCCAAACAACATACTCTAAGCACTAGTCTGTAGACCCTTCAGGAAGCTAACTTCCGTTAGCAGCATGCTAGCTAGCTAAAACCAACCAATCATTATTGCCCTGGATGGCGTGATGAACATACTTAAAGCACTAAGTTGTAGACCCTATGGAAGAGGTACTTCCGTTTTCGTGATGTCACTTCCTATCACAGAACTACAAAATGACTACAAAATGACCGGAAATGGTCGGAAAGTGACCTTCCCGAGGTCTTAGAAGCTCGGGGTTGGTACCGTTGGAACCGCAATGGCCGACTTAGTCGGTATAAGGTACTTCCGGTTTAGCATGTGGCTAATTAGCAATTTTTAAAATAGCTCAAAATTGCAACGCCAGATGGTCATGGACGCCCTGAACAACATACTCTAAGCACAAGTGTGTAGAGCCTTCAGGAAGCTAACTTCCGTTAGCAGCATGCTAGCTAGCTAAAACCAGCCAATCACTGAAGAGAAGCTTCTGGTGGACACTACATCAACTTTTGCAAAAAATGTCAAAAAAATAATTTAATAATAACAATATTAAAAAATTATTATTACTGTACATTTTTTTTTTTACATTCGGTGCCTCTGTGCATGAGCACATGGGTTCGAGCCCAGCATGTGGGTTCAAACCTACCCAGCCTTGGCACCAGAGGCTGGGTGGTGTGGAGATCAGCGGCATTTCCACTCGAACCCAAATCTCCTGCACACAGCTCTCACTCATGGTGCAGATGTAAATATTACCCAGAATTCTCGCAAAAAGTTTGTTTTACTTCCTGGTTCTTAAAAAAGGACCGAAAATGGTCAAAAAATGACCTTCCCAAGGTCCTAGAAGCTCGGGGTTGTTACCGTTGGATCCGCAAGGCCGCGCTTAGTCCAGATCAATGTCTAATATTCTTATAAACTACAATCGCAAGCCCCAAATGTCGTTTCTCCCACTAAAACACGAACGGAAATGACCTTGCCGAGGTCCTAGAGGCTCGCCGATGTTACCTCTCGAAGCGCAATGGCCGAATTAGTGGGGGCGGAGCCCATCCACGAGTCTCTACGACCTTCGAGTCACACTTAAATGAACGAATAACCGATTCGTGATGTCACTACCTGTCAGAACTACAAAATGACTACAAAATGACCGGAAATGGTCGGAAAGTGACCTTCCCGAGGTCCTAGAAGCTCGGGGTTGGTACCGTTGGAACCGCAATGGCCGACTTAGTCGGTATAAGGTACTTCCGGTTTAGCATGTGGCTAATTAGCAATTTTTAAAATAGCTCCAAATTGCTTGAAATTGAAACGCCAGATGGTCATGGACGCCCTGAACAACATACTCTAAGAACAAGTCTGTAGCTACTGTCTGATTATCTGCAGTGGGCTGCAGTGATGCGCCCGGGAAGCAACTGGGGGTTCAGTGCCTTGCTCAAGGACACTTTGAGCGGGGATCGAACCGACAACCTTGGGTAACCCTGCAGGACGGCTCTCTTACCCCACTGAGCCGCCCCTTAATGCCAATTCACCGATTTGCATTGGTTTCTATCACCCAACAGGCCACTAACACTAACCACAACCACTTAGGAACGTCGTAGAGACTCGGGGATGGTACCCTTGGAACCGCAATGGCCGACTTAGTCGGTATACAGATGTCCAGATTTACTATGAACTATAGTCACAACCCGGAAACTGCGTTTCGCATACTTCCCCAAGTCCTAGAAGCTTATGGATGTCATGGTTCCATCCGTAATGACCGACTTAGTGGGGGTACAGCTAGTCCATGAGCTTCTCAGACCTTCAGAGCAAGATCGACAGACCGACAATCCATTCACTGAATGGAAATGACTTTGCCGAGGTCCCACAGACTCGGGGACCGACTCATTGGAAGCGCAATGCATGAATTGGGGGAGTAGGAGACCATCCCCAGCTCTCTACGACCTTCAGAACAAGAGCCACCCCCCCAAAAACCCTATTTCTTAACGAGCTCCGTTCGCCCAAAAAACCCACTTTGGCTTCCCGAGGTCCGACAGACTCGAGCTTGGTACCGTTGGATCCGCAACGGCCTCACGAGCATACACGAAATGCATCACGAATGGGCTAAGCTCTCAGACCTTCAGAACAAAAGTTATTCAACAAAACGCGTTTTCGGGGTCGGAAAAACGCTTTTTTCGGGCACTTCTCAAGGTCGTACAGCCTCGGTCCCATGATCTATATTGTGCGCAATGGCCGGTTCAGGGGGGGTAGAGCCTATCCGCGAGGCTCTACGACGACCGGTTCAAAAGATTATAGCCGACGGGCCGTCCCGTCTTTTGAAACTCGATTTTGAAACCTTTCCCAAGGTCCTAGAACCTCGGGGTTGGGTTCTATGGAAGCGCAGACCCCTAATTATGGCAGGCGGACCCCAACAGATTTGCTCTAGGACCTTCAGAAAAAAAGTTATAGGCCGACGGGCCGTCCCCCGTGGTTTTCTTCCCTTATTCTAACCCTAACCCTAACCCTAACCCTAACCCTAACCCTAACCCTAACCCTAACCCTAACCCTAACCCTAACCCTAACCCTAACCCTAACCCTAACCCTAACCGGAAATCACAGCATCTTCTGGATGCCCCAAACAACATACTCTAAGCACTAGTCTAACTTCCAACCAACCAATCATTATTTCGTGATGTCACTTCCTATCACAGAACTACAAAATGACTACAAAATGACCGGAAATGGTCGGAAAGTGACCTTCCCGAGGTCTTAGAAGCTCCCTTCCCGAGGTCTTAGAAGCTCGGGGTTGGTACCGTTGGAACCGCAATGGCCGACTTAGTCGGTATAAGGTACTTCCGGTTTAGCATGTGGCTAATTAGCAATTTTTAAAATAGCTCAAAATTGCAACGCCAGATGGTCATGGACCATGAACAACATACTCTAAGCACAAGTGTGTAGAGCCTTCAGGAAGCTAACTTCCGTTAGCAGCATGCTAGCTAGCTAAAACCAGCCAATCACTGAAGAGAAGCTTCTGGTGGACACTACATCAACTTTTGCAAAAAATGTCAAAACAATAATTTAATAATAACAATATTAAAAAATTATTATTACTGTACATTTTTTTTTTTACATTCGGTGCCTTTGTGCATGAGCACATGGGTTCGAGCCCAGCATGTGGGTTCAAACCTACCCAACCTTGGCACCAGAGGCTGGGTGGTGTGGAGATCAGCGGCATTTCCACTCGAACCCAAATCTCCTGCACACAGCTCTCACTCATGGTGCAGATGTAAATATTACCCAGAATTCTCGCAAAAAGTTTGTTTTACTTCCTGGTTCTTAAAAAAGGACCGAAAATGATCAAAAAATGACCTTCCCAAGGTCCTAGAAGCTCGGGGTTGTTACCGTTGGATCCGCAAGGCCGCGCTTAGTCCAGATCAATGTCTAATATTCTTATAAACTACAATCGCAAGCCCCAAATGTCGTTTCTCCCACTAAAACACGAACGGAAATGACCTTGCCGAGGTCCTAGAGGCTCGCCGATGTTACCTCTCGAAGCGCAATGGCCGAATTAGTGGGGGCGGAGCCCATCCACGAGTCTCTACGACCTTCGAGTCACACTTAAATGAACGAATAACCGATTCGTGATGTCACTACCTGTCAGAACTACAAAATGACTACAAAATGACCGGAAATGGTCGGAAAGTGACCTTTCCGAGGTCCTAGAAGCTCGGGGTTGGTACCGTTGGAACCGCAATGGCCGACTTAGTCGGTATAAGGTACTTCCGGTTTAGCATGTGGCTAATTAGCAATTTTTAAAATAGCTCCAAATTGCTTGAAATTGAAACGCCAGATGGTCATGGACGCCCTGAACAACATACTCTAAGAACAAGTCTGTAGCTACTGTCTGATTATCTGCAGTGGGCTGCAGTGATGCGCCCGGGAAGCAACTGGGGGTTCAGTGCCTTGCTCAAGGACACTTTGAGCGGGGATCGAACCGACAACCTTGGGTAACCCTGCAGGACGGCTCTATTACCCCACTGAGCCGCCCCTTAATGCCAATTCACCGATTTGCATTGGTTTCTATCACCCAACAGGCCACTAACACTAACCACAACCACTTAGGAACGTCGTAGAGACTCGGGGATGGTACCGTTGGAACCGCAATGGCCGACGTAGTCGGTATACAGATGTCCAGATTTACTATAAACTATAGTCACAACCCGGAAACTGCGTTTCGCATACTTCCCCAAGTCCTAGAAGCTTATGGATGTCATGGTTCCATCCGTAATGACCGACTTAGTGGGGGTAGAGCTAGTCCATGAGCTTCTCAGACCTTCAGAGCAAGATCGACAGACCGACAATCCATTCACTGAATGGAAATGACTTTGCCGAGGTCCCACAGACTCGGGGACCGACTCATTGGAAGCGCAATGCATGAATTGGGGGAGTAGGAGACCATCCCCAGCTCTCTACGACCTTCAGAACAAGAGCCACCCCCCCAAAAACCCTATTTCTTAACGAGCTCCGTTCGCCCAAAAAACCCACTTTGGCTTCCCGAGGTCCGACAGACTCGAGCTTGGTACCGTTGGATCCGCAACGGCCTCACGAGCATACACGAAATGCATCACGAATGGGCTAAGCTCTCAGACCTTCAGAACAAAAGTTATTCAACAAAACGCGTTTTCGGGGTCGGAAAAACGCTTTTTTCGGGCACTTCTCAAGGTCGTACAGCCTCGGTCCCATGATCTATATTGTGCGCAATGGCCGGTTCAGGGGGGGTAGAGCCTATCCGCGAGGCTCTACGACGACCGGTTCAAAAGATTATAGCCGACGGGCCGTCCCGTCTTTTGAAACTCGATTTTGAAACCTTTCCCAAGGTCCTAGAACCTCGGGGTTGGGTTCTATGGAAGCGCAGACCCCTAATTATGGCAGGCGGACCCCAACAGATTTGCTCTAGGACCTTCAGAAAAAAAGTTATAGGCCGACGGGCCGTCCCGCGTGGTTTTCTTCCTTATTCTAACCCCTAACCCTAACCCCTAACCCTAACCTAACCCTAACCCTAACCTAACCTAACCCTAACCTAACTTAACCCCTTTGAAGGCTCACAACTCATGAGCGAAGGGTCTGTTGTGCTTTAAATCACAGCATCTTCTGGATGCCCCAAACAACATACTCTAAGCACTCTGTAGACCCTTCAACCCTAACTTCCGTTAGCAGCATGCTAACTAAAACCAACCAATCACACTAAGTGTAGACCCTATGGAAGAGGTACTTTTCGTGATGTCACTTCCTATCACAGAACTACAAAATGACTACAAAATGACCGGAAATGGTCGGAAAGTGACCTTCCCGAGGTCTTAGAAGCTCGGGGTTGGTACCGTTGGAACCGCAATGGCCGACTTAGTCGGTATAAGGTACTTCCGGTTTAGCATGTGGCTAATTAGCAATTTTTAAAATAGCTCAAAATTGCAACGCCAGATGGTCATGGACGCCCTGAACAACATACTCTAAGCACAAGTGTGTAGAGCCTTCAGGAAGCTAACTTCCGTTAGCAGCATGCTAGCTAGCTAAAACCAGCCAATCACTGAAGAGAAGCTTCTGGTGGACACTACATCAACTTTTGCAAAAAATGTCAAAACAATAATTTAATAATAACAATATTAAAAGATTATTATTACTGTACATTTTTTTTTTTACATTCGGTGCCTCTGTGCATGAGCACATGGGTTCGAGCCCAGCATGTGGGTTCAAACCTGCACCAGAGGCTGGGTGGTGTGGAAATCAGCGGCATTTCCACTCGAACCCAAATCTCCTGCACACAGCTCTCACTCATAGTGCAGATGTAAATATTACCCAGAATTCTCAAAAGTTTGTTTTACTTCCTGGTTCTTAAAAGGACCGGAAATGCTCAAAAATGACCTTCCCAAGGTCCTAGAAGCTCGGGGTTGGTACCGTTGGATCCGCAAGGCCGCGCTTAGTCCAGATCAATGTCTAATATTCTTATAAACTACAATCGCAAGCCCCAAATGTCGTTTCTCCCACTAAAACACGAACGGAAATGACCTTGCCGAGGTCCTAGAGGCTCGCCATGATGTTACCTCTCGAAGCGCAATGGCCGAATTAGTGGGGGCGGAGCCCATCCACGAGTCTCTACGACCTTCGAGTCACACTTAAATGAACGAATAACCGATTCGTGATGTCACTACCTGTCAGAACTACAAAATGACTACAAAATGACCGGAAATGGTCGGAAAGTGACCTTCCCGAGGTCCTAGAAGCTCGGGGTTGGTACCGTTGGAACCGCAATGGCCGACTTAGTCGGTATAAGGTACTTCCGGTTTAGCATGTGGCTAATTAGCAATTTTTAAAATAGCTCCAAATTGCTTGAAATTGAAACGCCAGATGGTCATGGACGCCCTGAACAACATACTCTAAGAACAAGTCTGTAGCTACTGTCTGATTATCTGCAGTGGGCTGCAGTGATGCGCCCGCGAAGCAACTGGGGTTCAGTGCCTTGCTCAAGTGCACTTTGAGCGGGGATCGAACCGACAACCTTGAGTAACCCTGCAGGACGGCTCTATTACCCCACTGAGCCGCCCCTTAATGCCAATTCACCGATTTGCATTGGTTTCTATCACCCAACAGGCCACTAACACTAACCACAACCACTTAGGAACGTCGTAGAGACTCGGGATGGTACCGTTGGAACCGCAATGGCCGACGTGAGTCGGTATACAGATGTCCAGATTTACTATAAACTATAGTCACAACCGGAAACTGCGTTTCATACTTCCCAAGTCCTAGAAGCTTATGGATGTCATGGTTCCATCCGTAATGACCGACTTAGTGGGGGTAGAGCTAGTCCATGAGCTTCTCAGACCTTCAGAGCAAGATCGACAGACCGACAATCCATTCACTGAATGGAAATGACTTTGCCGAGGTCCCACAGACTCGGGGACCGACTCATTGAAGCGCAATGCATGAATTGGGGGAGTAGGAGACCATCCCCAGCTCTCTACGACCTTCAGAACAAGAGCCACCCCCCCAAAAACCCTATTTCTTAACGAGCTCCGTTCGCCCAAAACCCACTTTGGCTTCCCGAGGTCCGACAGACTCGAGCTTGGTACCGTTGGATCCGCAACGGCCTCACGAGCATACACGAAATGCATCACGAATGGGCTAAGCTCTCAGACCTTCAGAACAAAAGTTATTCAACAAAACGCGTTTTCGGGGTCGGAAAAACGCTTTTTCGGGCACTTCTCAAGGTCGTACAGCCTCGGTCCCATGATCTATATTGTGCGCAATGGCCGGTTCAGGGGGGGTAGAGCCTATCCGCGAGGCTCTACGACGACCGGTTCAAAAGATTATAGCCGACGGGCCGTCCCGTCTTTTGAAACTCGATTTTGAAACCTTTCCCAAGGTCCTAGAACCTCGGGGTTGGGTTCTATGGAAGCGCAGACCCCTAATTATGGCAGGCGGACCCCAACAGATTTGCTCTAGGACCTTCAGAAAAAAAGTTATAGGCCGACGGGCCGTCCCCCGTGGTTTTCTTCCCTTATTCTAACCCTAACCCTAACCCTAACCCTAACCCTAACCCTAACCCTAACCCTAACACTGAAATCACAGCATCTTCTGGATGCCCCAAACAACATACTCTAAGCACTAGTCTGTAGACCCTTCAGGAAGCTAACTTCCGTTAGCAGCATGCTAGCTAGCTAAAACCAACCAATCATTATTGCCCTGGATGGCGTGATGAACATACTTAAAGCACTAAGTTGTAGACCCTATGGAAGAGGTACTTCCGTTTTCGTGATGTCACTTCCTATCACAGAACTACAAAATGACTACAAAATGACCGGAAATGGTCGGAAAGTGACCTTCCCGAGGTCTTAGAAGCTCGGGGTTGGTACCGTTGGAACCGCAATGGCCGACTTAGTCGGTATAAGGTACTTCCGGTTTGACGAAAACCGATTCGTGATGTCACTTCCTGTCAAAGAACTACAAAATGACTACAAAATGACCGGAAATGGTCGGAAAGTGACCTTCCCGAGGTCTTAGAAGCTCGGGGTTGGTACCGTTGGAACCGCAATGGCCGACTTAGTCGGTATAAGGTACTTCCGGTTTAGCATGTGGCTAATTAGCAATTTTTAAAATAGCTCAAAATTGCAACGCCAGATGGTCATGGACGCCCTGAACAACATACTCTAAGCACAAGTGTGTAGAGCCTTCAGGAAGCTAACTTCCGTTAGCAGCATGCTAGCTAGCTAAAACCAGCCAATCACTGAAGAGAAGCTTCTGGTGGACACTACATCAACTTTTGCAAAAAATGTCAAAACAATAATTTAATAATAACAATATTAAAAAATTATTATTACTGTACATTTTTTTTTTTACATTCGGTGCCTCTGTGCATGAGCACATGGGTTCGAGCCCAGCATGTGGGTTCAAACCTACCCAGCCTTGGCACCAGAGGCTGGGTGGTGTGGAGATCAGCGGCATTTCCACTCGAACCCAAATCTCCTGCACACAGCTCTCACTCATGGTGCAGATGTAAATATTACCCAGAATTCTCGCAAAAAGTTTGTTTTACTTCCTGGTTCTTAAAAAAGGACCGAAAATGATCAAAAAATGACCTTCCCAAGGTCCTAGAAGCTCGGGGTTGTTACCGTTGGATCCGCAAGGCCGCGCTTAGTCCAGATCAATGTCTAATATTCTTATAAACTACAATCGCAAGCCCCAAATGTCGTTTCTCCCACTAAAACACGAACGGAAATGACCTTGCCGAGGTCCTAGAGGCTCGCCGATGTTACCTCTCGAAGCGCAATGGCCGAATTAGTGGGGGCGGAGCCCATCCACGAGTCTCTACGACCTTCGAGTCACACTTAAATGAACGAATAACCGATTCGTGATGTCACTACCTGTCAGAACTACAAAATGACTACAAAATGACCGGAAATGGTCGGAAAGTGACCTTCCCGAGGTCCTAGAAGCTCGGGGTTGGTACCGTTGGAACCGCAATGGCCGACTTAGTCGGTATAAGGTACTTCCGGTTTAGCATGTGGCTAATTAGCAATTTTTAAAATAGCTCCAAATTGCTTGAAATTGAAACGCCAGATGGTCATGGACGCCCTGAACAACATACTCTAAGAACAAGTCTGTAGCTACTGTCTGATTATCTGCAGTGGGCTGCAGTTATGCGTCCGGGAAGCAACTGGGGTTCAGTGCCTTGCTCAAGGACACTTTGAGCGGGATCGAACCGACAACCTTGTAACCCTGCAGGACGGCTCTATTACCCCACTGAGCCCCCTTAATGCCAATTCACCGATTTGCATTGGTTTCTATCACCCAACAGGCCACTAACACTAACCACAACCACTTAGGAACGTCGTGAGACTCGGGATGGTACCGTTGGAACCGCAATGCCGTAGTCGGTATACAGATGTCCAGATTTACTATAAACTATAGTCACAACCCGGAAACTGCGTTTCGCATACTTCCCCAAGTCCTAGAAGCTTATGGATGTCATGGTTCCATCCGTAATGACCGACTTAGTGGGGGTAGAGCTAGTCCATGAGCTTCTCAGACCTTCAGAGCAAGATCGACAGACCGACAATCCATTCACTGAATGGAAATGACTTTGCCGAGGTCCCACAGACTCGGGGACCGACTCATTGAAGCGCAATGCATGAATTGGGGGAGTAGGAGACCATCCCCAGCTCTCTACGACCTTCAGAACAAGAGCCACCCCCCCAAAAACCCTATTTCTTAACGAGCTCCGTTCGCCCAAAAAACCCACTTTGGCTTCCCGAGGTCCGACAGACTCGAGCTTGGTACCGTTGGATCCGCAACGGCCTCACGAGCATACACGAAATGCATCACGAATGGGCTAAGCTCTCAGACCTTCAGAACAAAAGTTATTCAACAAAACGCGTTTTCGGGGTCGGAAAAACGCTTTTTCGGGCACTTCTCAAGGTCGTACAGCCTCGGTCCCATGATCTATATTGTGCGCAATGGCCGGTTCAGGGGGGGTAGAGCCTATCCGCGAGGCTCTACGACGACCGGTTCAAAAGATTATAGCCGACGGGCCGTCCCGTCTTTTGAAACTCGATTTTGAAACCTTTCCCAAGGTCCTAGAACCTCGGGGTTGGGTTCTATGGAAGCGCAGACCCCTAATTATGGCAGGCGGACCCCAACAGATTTGCTCTAGGACCTTCAGAAAAAAAGTTATAGGCCGACGGGCCGTCCCCCGTGGTTTTCTTCCCTTATTCTAACCCTAACCCTAACCCTAACCCTAACCCCTAACCCTAACCCTAACCCTAACCCCTAACCCTAACCCTAACCCTAACCCTAACCCTAACCCTAACCCTAACCCTAACTAACAATTACCAAAAAAACCTAAAACCTTTTTTTTAATCAATTTTTCCTAAACCAAATTTTTTAATTTAAAAAAAAATCAAATTTCCCCTGGTCATCTTTAATGTTGAATTTACCCCACCCAAATTTCTTTAATTAAACCAACTTAAAAAGATGATTCGCTCCATTCAAAAGGGGGGGATAGATATATTTAAAAAACTTTTTTCCCTTTTGGGACCCCCCCAAGCCCCCCTTTCAAACAAAAACAAAACCGGCCTAAAATTCCGTTCTTTTCCCCTTTTTTCTTTTGGTAAAACCAAGGCGAGCTAACCCCCGGGGGGGTTTTTTGGGGGGGATCCACAGTCTCTAACCTTTTAAAAAAAAAATTAAAAAACCAAAAAAGGCTGCCCCCCCTGCCCAAAACAGGTTGAAGGGAAAAATTTTAAAAAAAAAAATGGGCGGGCCCCAAAAAATTCCTCTGACCTTTTGGGTTTACCCCCTTAAATAACCCTTTTCCCTTTTTAAAATTTTTCCCCAAGGTTTACCCAAATTTTTTAGTTTACCAAAACCCAAAAAAAAGGTTTTTAAAACACAAAATTTAAAGAAAAACCAAAGGGGCCCTTTTTCCCCCTCAAGAATTAAAAAAAATCTTACCAAAAAAATTTTTTTTTCACCTTTTTTTTTTTTTAAAAACCCTTTTAAAAATCCCAAATTCATTGTCTTCCGGGTTTTTTATTTGGGAAAACATTTTTTTTCGGTTTTTTAATTTTTAAATTTTTCTGGGCCTTTTTCCCTTTTCTACCCTTTTTAAGTGGGGGAACTCTTTGTTTTCCCCCACCCTTTTTTTAAATTTGGGAATTTTTTAAAAATTTTAAATCATGGGGGGCCCCCAAAAAGGGGCCCCCCCTCCAAAAACCCTTGTCAAAAAACAAAATTTAAAAAAAATTTTTAAAACCCCCCCAAATTTTTTTTGGCCCCAAATTTTTTTAAAAATTTAGGTCAAATTTAAAACATCCGGGCCAAACCCTTTTGAACACCATTTTTTTTATGTTCCAATAAATTTTTTTCCCCGACCCGGGGTGGGTAAAAGGGGGCTTGGGGGGCCATCCCCGCCCCTTTTAAAAGTAATTCACCAAAATTCTAAAAAAATTTCCCTGCCCCCAAACCAAATGTTTGAAACTCATTTCCTTTTTGGGACTTAAGGGGGCCCTTAACCCCCTTTAAAAAAAAAACCAAAAAGTCTTGGGGCCTCAAAATCAGTTTTTCCCCCCCTTTTTTTTTCCAAAAATTTTTTAGACAAACGGGTTACCCTGGCCAATTTTGGGGGCGGGGCCCACCCCAAACTCTCACCCAAAACCCCATTACTAAAAAACCCCGCCCCCGAACAAAGATCCGGGCCTCCCGGTCTTGCCTTGGTCAAGGGTTTGCAACACCTGAAACAAAATGGACCCGAAAAAGACATTCCCAAAACTCCCCCTTGGCAAAAATTAAAAAGGCTTGGGTGGGTAATTTCCGCTTTGGGGGAAATTTTTTTTCATTTTTTTTTCAACTCTTTGGGGGGCCCGGAATTTCCGTTGGGGCCCACCCGGGTTTCCCATTTTGGGCAAAAATTTAAAAATAAAAAACCTGGGCCCCCCCAAAAAGGGGAAAAAACTCAGGGCCCCGGGCTCCCTTCTAAAATTATTACCAACATGCTAAAACAAAAAGGCTATGCCCCCGACAAAAACTCCCCCCATTCTCAAAAGCCCAAAAGGAAACCCTTGTGGGCCTCGGGAAAATTTTCCTTCGGCCGATTTTTTTTTAAAAAAATTTTCCCGGAAACCCTTTAAGGAAAAATTTTTAAAAGGGGCCCTTTGGGACTTGGAAACATTTTTGTTCTTTCGATTTTTTACAGTTTAAAAAAAATGGCTCCCCAAAAACCCGGGCCATCCTGGTTTGGGGGGAAAAATTTCCGCCGGGGAAAACCATTTTTTTTTGCAGCGGCAATAACTTTTTTAAATTTTGAGATCATGGGTCCCACTAAAGGGGGATTTGGGTTCCAAACAATTTTTAAGTCCAAAAATAATTACCAAAACTAAAAAAAATTCCCAAAAAAACTTTTCCCCCAAAAGGGGATGGCCTTGGGAAACGTGGCCCATTTTGGGGGGGTCCCGACCTACGACCCTTGGTCAAAAGAAACCAAAATTTTGGGGCCTCGAAATCTTCCCGTTCTTTTCGGAAGGGTTTTGTTTTTGGAGTTGGCAATAATTTTTTAAAGGCAAAGGGGGGTTGGGGAATTTATTAGGGGGGGGAAAATTTGATTTGTAAAAAAATTTAAAACATTATAAAAAAAAAGGCCTTTCCACAAAACGGAAAAACCAAAGCCCTCCCAGTTCACACCCACAAGGGTTTTTGCCCTGGGTAAAAAAAAAATGGCTTCCCCGACAAACTAACCCACCTGGTATCAAGACCCATGGAATTACCCAAAAAAGGTTTACCTCAAATAAATTTTTCTTTGGGAAATTTTGTTTTTTTTGTCATAATTGATCGGGCTAAATAGACCCCCAAAAATATACATTGTGTTCCCGAACGTCCCCCCGGTTTTACCCTGAAAAATTTGTTTTGTGGGCAGATTTTTTTTTACTTTTGGGAAATTTTGATGGTCGAGCTTGGGTCTCCCACCACTAAGTTTGGGCCCCACGAACCATTCCCCAACCCTGGAAAAACAGTTTTTCTAACACCCGGCGATTTTGGGCAAAATTTTTTTTTTTTAAACAGAACCTAGGGCCGCCCCCACTGTGGGACATTGACTTCCCGGGACAGGGTTTCCCCGAGCAAAAAATTACCAAAAATTTTAAAAACAAAAAGGATGGGGAAAAAAAGATTTCCCCAAAGGACAACCGGGGTGATACCTTGGGAAACCAATGTATACTTTTGGGGGTAAGCCAAAGTCTTACATTCTAAAAAGGGTTCCCCTTGCTAAAAAAAAATGGCTCTCCCCCCGAAAAAATTTAAGGCCCCCATCGGTTTCCTTAAACGAAGGGGTTTGGGCGGGCCCACCCGTTCGCCTTGGGCAAAAAAATTTCCAAACCCTTAAAAAAAATTGTGCCCAAAAAGGAAACGACTAACGGGGCCCCCCTGGCCCCCGATCAAAAATTTTAAACCCCTCCCAAAAACAAAATCTCTCCCTGAAAAAATCCAACCCCCTACCAAGAAAAACTGAAATCTTTACCAAGGATACAAGCTTTTCCCCCGAGCATAAGTACTTTTTAAAAGAGCCCCCAAGACTTTAAATCCCCAAAAAAACCCGAATAAATAAAGGCCTATAAAAACTCTTTCTAGGGAATATTCCAAAACGCCCCCCGGGGCTCAAAAACTTAATAGGGCTCCCAAAGGCCAGGGCTTTACAATGGGGGGCATTTCCCCGGCTACACGTTATTTGGGGGGACCAAAAAAAGGGGCCCCTTCCACTACTGGAATGGTTTAATTTTCCGGGGGGTTTGCACTTAAAACCCCCCCCCTCCATTTAAATTGGGTTTTTTTAGGTTTGGAGATTTAAAAGGGGGGGAAAGGGGTTTTGAGGCTTTGAAAACTTTTTTCTGTAAAAAATTTGCCGGTCACCCAAAATTTAAAAACCCAACATTTTTAGTTTAAAAACAATTATTTTTCTTAAGTCCTTTTCCTAAAAAGAAAATTTCTTCAAACCCCCTTTAAGAACTAAAGGGAACAAAACAAGAAAACAAAACAAAAGCCCCAAGGAAAAGAAGAAAAGGCCAAAGAATTAAGATTAAAGCCAAAGACAAAAAATTAAGCATCCTTATTTGGAGAAAGTTGGGGATTAACTTTGGCCAAGGGGGGCCCAAAAAAACCGGAAAAAACCCTTTCTCAAACCAAATTGGGGAAGGGTTTGAGCCCAGAGGCTTCTTACCACACACGTGTCGACACGCTTGAAACCCTCCAATTCCTCGGGGAGGGAAAATTCCTGGATGGCAAAATGGACCTGCCTGGCGGGGAAACTTTTTTTAACGACAGGACGAAAATTTCCCAAGGGGGGCGAGAACACATGGGGGGGATAACAGCTAGCCCCAGGGGCATGGAATAAATAATCGGGAAAAATCCCCTGAACTGGTAAGGGGAATGACCGTGAAAAAATTAGGCTTCAAAATAAAAGGAAGTCAACAAACAAACCCCCCGGGTGCTCTGAAGTACTTCTCCAGAGAGAAATAGGGGGCTAACGATTGGGTACAAAAGACTACTTAAATTTTTAGGGATTGTTTTGACCCCCCGAAAAAAACTAAGGAGATTCTTTAAGAAATTTTAAAAAAGGGTTTGTTTAAAAGATGCAAAAAATTGGTTTTCGTTTCTTAATGGTTATCCTCCTTATTATCGGTGCCAAAAAATTTTTTGGCCCCCCCGTTTTCCCGAATCTGCACTCGTGTTCTCCTAAAATGCGGTACTCCCCCTTTCCTGCGCCTGACTGGTCCCGTTCGTCATTTTAAAAACTTTCTTAAAGACGCCTTATTGGTGATGCCCTCTTCTTTAAGGGCTTTTGTCCTTTGCCCCTGAGAGTGTACTAAAAAGGGGGGTCTTTTGTTCCTGGTCTTAAAATAGTGGGGGGCCTTTTTTTAAACTCCCATGGCCAGCTTCCACCCAGCCGGAGGGAAATCACCCGTTTGATAACTGAAGATTTCCCCTTTTACAGATTATGTTAGGGGGGGTAGGACCGGTCCAGTTAATTCATGGTTAACCCGGGGGGTTAATGCATGGTACCTTTTTTTTTTTTTTTAAATGAATTTTTTTCTAAAAAGATAATCCTTTTTACCTTTTTCTTTATTATTTTGGGGTATGAGGGTAAATTTCTGTGGGTCATCAGGTCGGGGGGGGAAGCCCTCATCCCCGCCGTTGAGCCCCCACTTTGAGACTGTCCCCTCCCCCCCAATCCCTGTACGTATTCCCCCCGTAATACCCACTTTAATACTATCCCCCTTTTCACTTCATTTAATTAAACTCTAATCTTCCCTTTTGGGCACAACATTATTCACTTCCATCCTAGGGACCCCCCTGTTTTTCCCCGAAGGTTTTTTCCCCCTTTTTTCCCAATTTTTGGGGTTTTTTGGCCATTATTTTGGGGCAATTCATGGTTTCAATTTAAACACTAGCAAAATTTTTAATTTTAAATTGGGGAACAAAAAAACGAATTTAATTAATAAAAGATATATTCCCGTTTTTTTTAATTTTTACCCTTTTTAAGACATGGCCCTTTTTTTGGTTTGGGGGGACTGGGCAAAACTGGGAAAGAATAAAAAAGAAAAAAGAAAAAAGAAAAAAAAAAAAACAAAAAAGAAAGAAAAAGAAGGAGAAAAGGGGGGAAAAAAGAAAAGAAGAGAAGAAAAAAAGGGGAAACAAAGAAAAAAGAAAAAAACTCCTTTTTCTTGGTTAAAAAGGAATTTAATGACGGGGCACCCCAGACCAAATATTAACACCAAAAAACAGGGGCAAGTTTACTACAGATCCTTTTCTATCTTATCATATCCCAAAGAACAAAAAATCAACGCGGAAAAGACAGATCATCCCCAATAAAAACAGGGGAAAAAGGCTTTATCACCCGACCCGGTCTGTTATGCCAGGCGGACCCCTTTCCCCGGTCCTCTACTGATTTTTATTTTTTTTTGGTTTTTTATGGGGGAAACCCAAAGGGATGGGGGCCACTCTGATCCTCCCGACCTCCCGGGGGGCCCATGCCCCCCCGGGGCCCAGTGGGGAATTCTATCGCCCGGTAAACCCCCCCCCGGGGAGCCAAAACCCCCCCAATTTACCCCACAAACACCCCAAAAAAAACAAAAAACCACGTTATGTTTGGGTGAGATCCGGGTTAATTTAAGGGGGAGTAAGGCTTGAAAAAAAGAGGAACTTTTTATGGACTTTAAAAAAATTTTTTGGGAAATAGAATCTTTTATTTAGAATATAACCTGTTGACAAGGGGGTTTTTCCCGGTTCCCTTTACAAGAAAGAAAGGGGGGCTGCTGGACCATTTTTACAGGGTTCCACCCGGTTGTTACCCCCAACCCGTGTTGTGGCTGGGGTTTTTTTTTACTATCAAGTTTTTCCTTTTGTTTTTGGTTTTTGGGGTTGTTGCTTTCGGTTTTTGTTTTGGGTTTCCTGTTTTGGGTTCGGGCGGGTTATTTTTTGGGGGTTTTGGGGTTTTTGGCCTTTTGGTTTTTGTTTTGTCTGTTTTGCTTGGGGTTCTTTTTTTCGTTTGCTGGGGTCTCGGGGTTGGGGGGCTGGGTTTGGGGGTTTTGGGCTTTGGGGGCGGGTTTTCTGGTGGTTGGTCTTTTTTCTTGGGCTTTTCCTGGTTTTCCCCCCGGGGGGGGGGGGTTTTTTTTTTTGCTTTTTTGGGGGGTTTGGTGTTTTTAAAATTTTAAAACCCCCCCCCAAAACATAAAGTAGAGGTTCCTTCCCCTGTAAGAAGGTACGGGAAAAAGTTTTTTCATATTTGATTAGTTGAAAACAGTTTTAATTAAAAATAAAAGTATTTAATTCATTTAGATATTATTAGTTCCCCGGGTTTAAAGGAAAAGGGTAAGGTAAAAATTTTAAATTTTCCCGTTTAAAAATTAAGGTTTTCATGAAAAAGGTTTTTAAAAAACAATTAAATTTTTTTTAATTATTTATTTAAAGTTTTATTTTTTAAAAAAAGTAATAAATTTTTTACTTTTCTAAAAAAAAATTTTTTTTAAAGTAAAATTACAAGTTGAGTTAAGTTACAGGTGGGGGTTACAATCAAAATCTAATAGGGAGGAAAAAAGTTTCAATAGAGGGGGTTTTCCCGGTTAAAGTTACAGGACAGTAAATCCGTACGTAAGTCACAACACCCTAGGTATTCCGTGTATTTGTGAACAAAGATAACTCACTGTGCTTCTGTTGATGCCAGGAGAGGAGGCGGAGCTGCCCTGAAACCAACCAATCACATGCTTCTCCAACAGTTTAGAGTTAAACATAGCAGAGAGTCCACGCTTCAGTGGAGCATGAGGACAACTAAATCACTTTCTACTGATTTAACAAAAGTTTATACTTCTACATTAATGACATGTTATCAACTGCAGGATGGTTGAATTAGGTCAAGCTGTCTGTCACTAACCGCCTGTCTGTCTCTCTGTCTGCCTGTCTGTAGAAGTTCAGAAGAAGAGTCCAGGAGTCGACTCAGATGCTCAGAGAACTCGAGATATCTCTTCGCACAAACCACATCGGGTACCTGTCTGTCTGACCACCTGTCTGTCTCTCTGCAACTCTGTCGCCTGTAAATTACATTTATATTTAACTACTCAGTTCCTGCTTCCGCCATGACACAAAGATCTTCACACTGAGCGACTACCGGGAGGAGTTAGGACCTGAACCCTGCAGTGAGCTTGGCACAGGTTCCCTGGACAGAACGATGACAGTTTCATTGCACAACATGAGCTCCTGATACTTTGTATAAATCTCCTTTTAGGCTATAAACAAACTGGATTATTCCCAAACCCCCAAAACAAGGCGGACATTTTAAATATGTAAACATCTTCCTTACTTTAGGATTCACCAGAGGTATTCACTGAACTCGTTCATATTGAAGAAAACATTCTAATTTCAGACATCAAACAAGAAACATAATTAAGGTTAGAGGGTTACACATCCACTTCTAGATGAAGGGTTAGGGTTAGAGGTTACAGGGTTAGAGGGTTGGAGGTTTCACATCCACTTCTACATGAAGGGTTAGGGTTAGAGGTTACAGGGTTAGAGGGTTAGAGGTTACAGGGTTAGAGGTTACACATCCACTTCTAGATGAAGGATTAGGGTTAGAGGTTACAGGGTTAGAGGTTACAGGGTTAGAGGTTACAGGGTTACAGGTTACAGGTTACAGGTTACATGGTTACATGGTTACAGGTTTAGAGGTTACAGGTTACAGGGTTAGAGGTTACACATCCACTTCTAGATGAAGGGTTAGGGTTAGAGGTTACAGGGTTAGAGGGTTGGAGGTTTCACATCCACTTCTACATGAAGGGTTAGGGTTAGAGGTTACAGGGTTAGAGGTTACAGGGTTAGAGGGTTAGAGGTTACAGGGTTAGAGGTTACACATCCACTTCTAGATGAAGGGTTAGGGTTAGAGGTTACAGGGTTAGAGGTTACAGGGTTACAGGGTTACAGGTTACAGGGTTACAGGTTTAGAGGTTACAGGTTACAGGGTTAGAGGTTACACATCCACTTCTAGATGAAGGGTTAGGGTTAGAGGTTACATGTTACAGGGTTAGAGGTTACACATCCACTTCTACATGAAGGGTTAGGGTTAGAGGTTACAGGGTTAGAGGTTACAGGGTTAGAGGTTACAGGCTTAGAGGTTACAGGGTTACAGGTTACAGGGTTACAGGGTTACAGGTTACAGGGTTACAGGTTTAGAGGTTAGAGGTTACAGGGTTAGAGGTTACAGGGTTAGAGGGTTAGAGGTTACACATCCACTTCTCGATGAAGGGCAAGGGAACGTCATCCTTATGACCCAAAAAATACATGCAATGTATTCTGCCATACCGGAAAGTAACCACGGTGACATTGTATCTGCAGACAACATACATTCGACGCGGAGGAATCGGTTACTTTGTGTCAGTTGGAGTACATGGGCCGTGACACATTGAAAAATCGCTAGATGGCGCTCTTGATTCATTTATTGAATTGCTGAGACTGTTAGTGACCATTAGACATGCATGCTAAAGTGACCATGGTCCTCCCACACAGAGATCAGTTGGAGTTAGTAGTTCAGGGCATCAACTGACACTGGTTATTTTAAGGGGATTTCACCTGGTTTGTACCCAGAAAAGGTGGCCAAAACCTGGGTACATGCATGCTAAAGTGACCATGGTCCTCCCACACAGAGATCAGTTGGAGTTAGTAGTTCAGGGCATCAACTGACACTGGTTATTTTAAGGGGATTTCTCCTGTTTTGTACCCAGAAAAGGTGGCCAAAACCTGGGTACATGCATGCTAAAGTGACCATCTTCCACCCATACAAAGGACTCTATACTTGGGTAAATGTTAGTCAAATCCCCCTCTCAAAGAACCAGGGAGGATTGGGGGACAGTGACTGTCACCAGGCATACATTCCCTCCAAGGCCGAACCAATAGTGACTTTACTTGTGTAAATGTTAGTCAAATCCCCCTCTCAAAGATCCAGGGAGGATTGGGGGACATTGACTGTCACCGGGGGGACAAAAGGCAAAATTCCATTCTTCTGTCGGGCCTCTGGAGCTTACTCCCTGACCTTGCTCACCATCCGACCCCGTGGACCCCACACTTAAGCACTGCCCTGAGTTAAAACCCCTCTGTCAATTGTTTTCAATTTCAGGCCCCTGGTGGTATACATGTAAAGAGGCATACACATACAGTGTCACAAGGCATATATAAAAAATATATTTTCAGGCCCCTGGTGGTATAAATGTAAAGAGGCATACACATACAGTGTCACAAGGCTTCCGCCACGAGGGTTATAAGACCAGGGGCACGAAATTTTAACATTTCTCCCAGAGGGGTTTTAACTCAGGGCAGTGCTTAAGTGTGGGTGCACGGGGTCGGAGGGTGAGCAAGGTCAGGGAGTAAGCTCCAGAGGCCCCACAGACCAATTGCATTTTGCCTTTTGTCCCCGGTGACAGTCAATGTCCCCAATCCTCCTGGTCATGTACCCACGTATCGTCACTCCTGGTCTGGCCTAGGATGGAATGTCTGCCTGGTGACCGTCACTGTACTCCAATCCTCCTGGATCTTTGAGAGGAGTATTTGACTAACATGTACCCACGTATTGTCACTCCTGGTGGTCCGGCCTTGTATGTGATGTATGCCTGGTGACCATCACTGTCCCCCAATCCTCCTGGATCTTTGAGAGGGGGATTTGACTAACATTTACCCCAGTATAGTCACTCCTGGTGGTCCGGCCGAGTATGTGAAATGACCCTAAAATGGGTCATTTGACATACACTTTTATGAGCCGGCCGAGTATGTGAATTGACACTAGTTATTTTAAGGGTATTTCTCCTGTTTTGTACCCATAAAATGTGTCCAAAACCTGGGTACTTGCATCGTAAAGTGACCATGGTACTCACATAAAGGACCAGGGCATCCATGGGAGTCTGGCGTTTCATTTTCAAGCAGTTTGGACGTTTTTAGAAATAAAACAGAAGTACCTCTTATAAAGGATCTAGAGCTTAGTGCTTTTAGTATGTTCATCACGCCATCCAGGCCTATCTGGCATTCAAATTTCAAGCATTTTGGAGCATGTTGAAAAATCGCTATAGCCACATGCTAACCATTAGCCAAGCCTTCTAAAGCTTTTTTTGAAGTGAATATTGAGAATAAAAATACAGGGTTGTTGGAGTTGGAAAGCGACACACCACCTAGACGACACTCACTGGAAGAAAGAGCGGTAGACTTCTACGTTACATCTATAAGCGTTTTATTCAGAAATCAGGATACAAGTGGACAATCATGCATGGACCCCCCTCCTGAGCTCTGACCGATGGCCTCAGCGCTGGAGAAAAGAGGTGCCGGTTCAGAGTGAGCGGCCATCTTAAATAGCCGAAAAGAACAGTTCTGATTCGTCAGGAGCATAAGGGGGCGGTGTCTTCTCATTGGTTCTTGTTGCCAGCTCCCGCCTCTGCCGCTCCTTCATTGGTTCTTCTCGTCTGCCAATGAGTGCACATGTATTGAAAAGGTGGGGGAAGACAGGAAGGGAGTTGATTCCCTGGTTCCTGTCTCTGAAGAAGACTTCCTTTGGGAGAGAGGGGGACGGGATCTCCTCAGAGGTTTGTCTAAACAAAAGGGGCCTCCTCACACGTGTGTGTGTGTGTGTGTGTGTGGGTGAGTGCGTGTTGGGTCAGAGGAAGGACATGAGAGTTAGGTCAGGGGTGGCATCTGTGTCTGCTTGGGTCAGAGGGAGGAGATGGGTATCAGGTCAGAGGGGACATCTGTGCCTGTCGTTTCTCGGGGGGAGAGGGTACATAGATCAGCCCTGGCGCCAGAGTGGCTCTCTTAGACATTCCTACCCTCCTCCAGTCTACTCCATCTTTACACATAATCTATATGCAAACAATACTAAGCTATGCTAAACTATAATATATATTCTTTAACAGGGTCAAGGACCATGGGTTCAGACATCCCTGACTGATGTGCCCCTGGGAGATGTGGCCCAGATCCTGGGTAGTTTTCTTGCAAATTGACCATCTTCCTACCTTAGTAGAGCAAAAGTTAGGGTAAATTGGCAGACACGGCCAGCCCATACAGATGTAGTTGAAATGACAGAGTCTTGTAACTAGGGAACGAACAGTTCCCTATCTTGTCAACATGGGTCATTTGACATACACTTTTATGGGCCGGGAATGTATTCTGAATGACCCGATGCCCTCTGGTGGCGAAAAACTGTCACGGGAGGATTGGACTACATTTAATACATTTAAAAAAAAATCATAACTCTGCGATCGAAGGTCAGAACTGAAATCTTTTTTCTCCAGAGGTCAAGTGGGAAGGGGCACTGTGAGCCTGAGGTGTGTTTCGATTTTTAGCACCCTCAAAAAGGCTCCAAAATGCAGCCCGAAGTTTTTGACCCCCGGACACGCGAAATGTATGCCTCTTTACCCTAGGGATATCAAGGCTGGTTAGGGTTAGAGGTTACAGGGTTAGAGGTTACAGGGTTACAGGTTAGAGGTTACACATCCACTTCTAGATGAAGGGTTAGGGTTACAGGTTACAGGGTTAGAGGTTACAATTCAATTCAGTTTATTTGTATAGCCCAATTTCACAAATTAGTCTCGGAGTGCTTTACAATCTGAACACACAGACATCCCTGACCCAAAACCTCACATCGGACCAGGAAAAACTCCCAAAGAACCCAAACCGGGTTACACATCCACTTCGAGATGAAGGGTGAAATCTTTTTGGAGTTTCTGGATTTTTTCCTGCAACACTCAGGTTATATAAAGTCATGGATGAAGTGGAATTGGTTTATTTTTTACAAGCGGTAACTTCATGCGAGATGTAATGCTCCTCTACATTGACTCCAAGGTAGTAAAGAAGTTTGGTTCTGATAGCTTACGGTGGGGCACACCTGTCTGTCTGTCTGATGACCGGTCTGTCTCTTTGCAGGTGGGTCAGAGAGTTTCTGAATGAGGAGAATCGAGGCCTGGATGTTTTGGTTGAGTACTTGTCCTTCGCTCAGTACGCCGTCACGTGAGTCTGAACTAACTAAATATCAGTACATATTAATACCTTTACTTCAATTCTCACAGTTTGAACCTTTAGGGGCGGCTTTAGCTCAGTGGGGTAAGAGGGCCGTCCTGCAACCGCAGGGTTGTGGGTTCGATCCCCGCTCTCCCCATTAGTTGCAAGTCGAAGTGTCCTTGAGCAAGGCACTGAACCCCCAGTTGCTTCCCGGGCGCTTCACCGCAGCCCACTGCTCCTTAATAACTAAGGATGGGTTAAATGCAGAGAACTAATTTCCCCTTGGGGATTAATAAAAGTGTATATTCTTTAGCCGTCCTTAAAATATCAACCCGTATTCTCAGATTTTGTATGAACAAAGATACTTCCGGTTGAGTGGATCAGCTGATTTCTTGTGGTTGTGTGTGTTCAGGTTCGATGGAGAGCCGTCGGAGGCCTCGGGGGAGGTCTCGTCCATAGACTCCCCGTGGAGTCGGTCCATAGAAGACCTCCATGGGGACTGCAGCCTCCCTTCCCCATCCTCATCCGTCCCCAGAGCAGCTCGGCACTCCATCAGGTAGCACCAGTACCGCCCTGCTATTGGACCGGCGCTGAGAGAACTCTAAAGCGACGCTCTTGTTGCAGCTCGGCGATGGTGACTCGCTCCAACACGCTGCCGAGTCGCCGAACTCTGAAAAACTCACGACTCGTCTGTAAGAAAGACGACGTTCATGTTTGTGTCATGTGTCTGAGAGCCATCATGAATTACCAGGTACATGAAGTACATGAAGTACATGAAGCACATCTGAGCCGTTATGAACTTCCTATGTCCTCTTCTTCAGTACGGGTTCAACATGGTGATGGCTCATCCTCACGCCGTCAACGAGATCGCCCTCAGCCTCAACAACAGGAACCCCAGGTCAGTATGACAGGTACACAGAGTGATAACGAGGTTCTGACCACACACAGTGATAACGAGGTTCTGACCACACAGAGTAATAACGATGTTCTGACCACACACAGTGATAACGAGGTTCTTACCACACACAGTAATAAGGAGGTTCTGACCACATACAGTGATAACGAGGTTCTGACCACACAGAGTAATAACGAGGTTCTGACCACACAGTAATAACGAGGTTCTGACCACAGAGTGATAACGAGGTTCTGACCACACAGAGTAATAACGAGGTTCTGACCACACAGAGTGATAACGAGGTTCTGACCACACACAGAGTAATAACGAGGTTCTGACCACACAGAGTGATAACGAGGTTCTGACCACACAGGTACATAAAGGACCTCCACCTGTCTTGTTTTACTTTCTGCTGGTCTGTCTCTGGAATAGTCGGACCTGTCTGTCTGCTCACCTGTCTGTCTCCCTTCATTAATCAGGACGAAGGCTCTGGTGCTAGAGTTGTTGGCGGCCGTGTGTTTGGTCAGAGGGGGACACGAAATCATCCTGTCAGCTTTCGACAACTTCAAAACTGTAATCACACGCACACACACACACGCACAAACACACACAAGCACAAACGCACACACACAAACACAAACACACACATGCCCAAACACACACAAACACGCACACATGCACAAGCACAAACACACACACACACACGCACAAACACACACACACAGACACACGCACAAACACACACACAAACACACACGCACGCACAAAAACACACACACAAACACACACGCACACACACACACACACGCACAAACACACACACACGCACAAACACAGACACACACACACACACACATGCACAAACACACACAAACACGCACACACGTACAAACACACACACGCACAAACACATGCACAAACACACACACGCACAAACACACACAAACACACGCACAAAAACACACACGCACAAACACACACACAAAAACGCAAAGACACACACACACAAAAACGCACAGCCACACACACACAAAAACACACAAGCACACACACAAACACACACATGCCCAAACACACACAAACACGCACACATGCACAAGCACAAACACACACACAAACACACACACACACACAAAAACGCACAGCCACACACACACAAAAACACACACAAACACACACTTCCTGGACATAACGTACAGTTTGATATTGGTTGATCTTTTCCAGGTTTGCTCCGAGTCGATGCGTTTCGAGAAGCTGATGGAACATTTTAAGAACGAAGACGACAACATCGACTTTTTGGTTAATATTCATTTACAGTTTCTTCTTGAATTTCACTTGAATTAAAAATGATACCTACAAACACATTCCAGTGAAATAAACACGAGTAATAACAGGAAGTGGTTGTTGTTGTTCAGGTGGCCTGCATGCAGTTCATTAACATCGTGGTGCACTCGGTGGAGGACATGAACTTCAGAGTCCATCTGCAGTACGACTTCACCAAGCTGAACCTGGACGAGCACCTGGAGGTAACGCTCTAAGCCAATCACACGAGGGCTCGTGATCAACGACAAGCCCGTCTGCGTGTTCACCCGTCTCTCTGCCCGTCTCCCCAGAGGCTGAAGCACACAGAGAGCGACAGGCTCCAGGTTCAGATTCAAGCGTACCTCGACAACGTCTTCGACGTCGGGACGCTGCTCGAGGACGCCGAGACCAAAACCGCTGCTCTGGAGCGGGTGGAGGAGCTGGAGGAGAGCATGGGCACAGTAAGACAGACAGGTGGAGTCCGTCAGACGTTGGCGCGTGCTCGTAGAGAACGAAGCAACGAAGGACAGACGGCTGTTGTCCAACCGGCCGTCTCTCTGTCCTCAGATGTCGGAGCGTCTGCTGGACGTAGAGAACGAAGCGATGCTGAAGATCGTCGAGCTGGAGAAACAGCTGATGCAGACCAACAAGGAGCTGGACCGCGTCCGGGTGAGTGGGAACACGCCTACGTTTGGTCACCATGGAGACCCACACTGTGTGCTGGTCCTGGAACTTTACGCCTCCTGTTCACCTGTGCAGGAGGTGCATGCCAGCACCAACACTCAGGTGCACACCTTGCGGCGGATCGTTCGGGAGAAGGACCAAACCATCCGGCGTCAGAGTCGTCTGGAGCGACAGGCTCAGGAGGCCCAGCAGGCCGGAGGACCCGGGGCCCCTCAGCCCCAGAGAGGAGAGGGCGATGGGGGAGTTGGGGACTCGACCTCCCCCTCCCCTCCACCTTGTCCTAACCTGTCCCCCAGGTGAGACGTCAGACACAAGCTGCTATATTTCTCGACAAAAACATCGATAAATACTGGATTATTATGTTCATCAGACGTATGCAGGAATCCATTGTTCATGAAAAGGCCAAAGAACAAAACCCGGAAGAACCCCACCCCCATAATTACTGATTCATAATAATAAATAATTCATGACTACTATGGTAGGGACGCTCATGTTGCTCTGCTTGATGTGAACATACAGAAACATGTCAGATAACCAATGAATAATGAGTGTTGTTCATTGATTACCGTATTGATTTGACCAGTCCTGAGACGGTAGCCTATCACAGCATGGGACCAGTGATGGGCGGAGCTCCAGGGATGCCAGTCCCGCCCCCTCCACCTCCTCCGCCACCAATGCCAGGCACAGGTGTGTTTCAGCTCCACCAATCAAAATGCAGATTTTGATATGCAATCATAAACTGCAGGTCCCAAAGACTACGAGTACTCCCAGATGACATCACAGGAGGACCAACCAGTAACACATTTCTTCTTCTCTTTGTTTCAAGAGTCCAATGGGTCGTACCCTGCACCTCCCCCTCCTCCTCCACCCCCTCCTCCATGTCAGACCAGCGAGCTCTCCTCCTCTGTCCCCATGCCCCCCCCTCCTCCCCCCGTGGCCCCCCCTCTCCCAGGTTCGGGTGGGTCGGCCACGGTCATCTTTAACTCTGGACTTGCAGGTGAGACTGAACAAGAGGCTTTAGATGATGCTTTCAAAGACTGCATGGAAAAGAATCTTACAAATACTAAACAAAATAACATAAATAGTTTCACGCTCTGCTGACAAGAACAAAGACCGGACAATTTGACCATTTGATGCTTGTAACATTCACCCGACATATTATTCCACTTATATCAACATTGTAATTAGGGTTGATTTTTTGACGTGCTTCACCGATGCCAGCATATTTCTGACGTCCAGATTCAGTCACAACTGAAGTCACCTGTGGATCTAAATCACAGGTGTTCGGTTTTACTTTACAGTTCTTAACAATGACCTACAGGTCAATCACAATCCAGAAATCTCAGCAGTCATGGTAATTGTGCAAAATAATCTGACAAGTTTCATTCCACTAACATATCTTGTCTCTCGCTTTCAGAGGGTCCTCTCAAGTTATTCTGTACGTTTACTTTCAATCTTCCATGTTACCATCTTTACATTTGAGCATCCTCTAAATTGATGTCATCCCCGATAACCCCCCATCCTTCACCATCAGCCCTCATCAGAAACACAGAGCCAGAGCCAACACACTGAACGAACATTCAAGACTAAAGAGAACTTGGACTTCACATTCAGTCCAAACACATCGTAGACATTCATCCTTCTCAAAGTAAATCTGACGTGGAGTGGACTTGTCTCCATGCTGCACAGCCGTGAAGATCAAGAAGCCAATCCAGACCAAGTTTAGGATGCCGGTGTTGAACTGGGTTGCCCTGAAGCCAAGTCAGATCAACGGGACTGTCTTCAACGACATCAACGATGAGGCAATCCTGCAGGTAATAAAACAAATACATTCAAGTCTTTGGGTCATTTAGTTTATTATTCTTAAATAAACTCTAGATGAGAAAAGAGAGCAGCTGTTGAAAGGTTAGAGTGTTAGGTACCTCTGTTGTAATGGCTGTCCTGACACAACATAAAGCTGAAGAAAGTGAGCTGTGGACATTGTATAAAGTAGTCACAGAAGCTCAAGAAGGTCTTCATCTCAATGACAACTCCTCATGAATTAAAGGTAGATGTATACTTTAGCCAGAGTTTCAGGCTTGATTGTTGTACAGCCTGGGAGAAATCCTGCAAGACATCGATCAGTGACGAGGCTCTGAACATGTCTCTCTTAGGACCTGAATGTGGAGGAGTTTGAGGAGCTGTTTAAGACGAAGGCTCAAGGTCCAGCAGTGGACTTGACTCTGTCCAGACAGAAACTTCCTCAAAAAGCTCCATCCAAAGTGTCTCTACTGGAAGCCAACAGATCCAAAAACCTGGCTATCACTCTAAGGAAGGCCGGCCAGGGTCCAGAGGTCACCTGTCGCGCAATCCACACGTGAGTACAACAGGAACTATTTAATAACGTTTATTTTGTAGAGCCCAGAATCACAAATTACTAATTTGCCTCAGAGGGCTTTACAATCTGTACACATACAACGTCCCTGACCTTTGACCTCACATCAGATCAGGAAAAACTCCCCAAAAAACTGAAAAAAACCTTTGAGGGTAAAAAAATTAGAAGGTAAGAACCCTTCGCAGAGCATCAGAAGGATCCCTCTCCAGGATGGACAGAAGAATAGATGTCATGTGACCAGATGAACAATAGATGTCATGTGACCAGATGAACAATAGATGTCATGTGACCATATGAACAATAGATGTCATGTGACCAGATGAACAATAGATGTCATGTGACTAGGTGAACAATAGATGTCATGTGACCAGGTGAACAATAGATGTCATGTGACCAGATGAACAATAGATGTCATGTGACCAGGTGAACAATAGATGTCATGTGACCAGATGAACAATAGATGTCATGTGACCAGATGAACAATAGATGTCATGTGACCAGATGAACAATAGATGTCATGTGACTAGATGAACAATAGATGTCATGTGACCAGATGAACAATAGATGGCATGTGACCAGATGAACAATAGATGGCATGTGACCAGATGAACAATTGGATTGGATTCAATCTATTGTCATTGCACAGAGTACAGGTACACAAGCAACGAAATGTATTCTCTGCATTTAACCCATCCTTAGTTATGAAGGAGCAGTGGGCTGCAGTGATGCGCCTGGGGAGCAACTGGGGGTTCAGTGCCTTGCTCAAGGACACTTCGACTTGCAACTAATGAGGAGAGCGGGGATCGAACCGACGACCTTGGGGTTGCAGGACGACCCTCTTACCCCACTGAGCTCCATCCGCCAGAGTTACAGAGTTAGAACACAATCAATAAATATAACAGCAATTATGAATGAGTAGAAGCCATGGACCAGGCAGGGCCAAGGAGGCAGGAGGAGCTCCAGACACAGCCACGATCCATGGAAACCTGAGAGGCGAGAAGGCACACAAACTCCAGGGAAGAAGTCGGGTTAGTAATGTGCAATGAAGAGACATGAATTTGTCTAGAAGAAGAGAGAGAGGAGCTCAGTGTATCCTAAAATGTGCCCCCCAGCAGCCTAGGTATGTAGCAGCATCTCTATGGGAAACTACCGCAGTACCAGCAACTCTAACACAAGAGACTCCTTTCGACACAAAGGAGTCGCGGCTCGACTCCAAGCTCCCTCCTGATGACCGAGCCCCTTACCCTATCTCTAAGGCTCCTAGAGGAACCTCATCTCCTTACCCTATCTCTAAGGCTCCTAGAGGAACCTCATCTCCTTACCCTATCTCTAAGGCTCCTAGAGGAACCTCATCTCCTTACCCTATCTCTAAGGCTCCTAGAGGAACCTCATCTCCTTCCTCTATCTCTAAGGCTCCTAGAGGAACCTCATCTCCTTACTCTATCTCTAAGGCTCCTAGAGGAACCTCATCTCCTTACTCTATCTCTAAGGCTCATAGACAGGAACCTCATCTCCTTACCCTATCTTTAAGGCTCCTAGAGGAACCTCATCTCCTTCCTCTATCTCTAAGGCTCCTAGAGAGGAACCTCATCTCCTTACCCTATCTCTAAAGCTCCTAGAGGAACCTCATCTCCTTACCCTATCTCTAAGGCTCCTAGAGGAACCTCATCTCCTTACTCTATCTCTAAGGCTCCTACAGAGGAACCTCATCTCCTTACCCTATCTCTAAGGCTCCTAGAGGAACCTCATCTCCTTACCCTATCTCTAAGGCTCCTAGAGGAACCTCATCTCCTTCCTCTATCTCTAAGGCTCCTAGAGGAACCTCATCTCCTTACTCTATCTCTAAGGCTCCTACAGAGGAACCTCATCTCCTTACCCTATCTCTAAGGCTCCTAGAGGAACCTCATCTCCTTACCCTATCTCTAAGGCTCCTAGAGGAACCTCATCTCCTTACTCTATCTCTAAGGCTCCTACAGAGGAACCTCATCTCCTTCCTCTATCTCTAAGGCTCCTAGAGGAACCTCATCTCCTTACCCTATCTCTAAGGCTCCTAGAGGAACCTCATCTCCTTCCTCTATCTCTAAGGCTCCTAGAGGAACCTCATCTCCTTCCTCTATCTCTATGGCTCCTAGACAGGAACCTCATCTCCTTACTCTATCTCTAAGGCTCCTAGAGGAACCTCATCTCCTTACTCTATCTATAAGGCTCCTACAGAGGAACCTCGTCTCCTTACTCTATCTCTAAGGCTCCTACAGAGGAACCTCATCTCCTTCCTCTATCTCTAAGGCTCCTAGAGGAACCTCATCTCCTTACCCTATCTCTAAGGCTCCTAGAGGAACCTCATCTCCTTCCTCTATCTCTAAGGCTCCTAGAGGAACCTCATCTCCTTCCTCTATCTCTAAGGCTCCTACAGAGGAAACTCATCTCATTGAGAGCTTTGCCTTTCGGCTCAGCTCCTCTTCACCAGACGGACCGGTGCAGCGCCTGTTTTACTGCAGCAGCCGCACCGATCCACCTGTCCGTCTCCCACTCCATCTTCCCCTCACTGGTGTTCACGAGATACTTGAACTCCTTCGCTTGGGGCACTATGTCCCCACCTGGAGGATCAGTACACCGGCAGAGCCCCATGGCCTCAGATGTGGAGGTGCTGACTCTAATCCCCACCACTTCACACTCGGCTGAAAAAACGCCCCAGTGAATGCCGTAGGTCACGATCCGAGGAGGCCAACAGGACCACATCATCTGCAAACAGCAGAGAGGAGATCCCGAGACCCCCAAACCTGACCTGCTCCACCCCCGGGCTGCGCCTAAATATCCTGTCCATACAAATCACAAACAGGACTGGTGATGAAGGGAAACCCTGGTTAGGCCGACACCCACCCACACTGCTGGTCTTGAATCTGAGGTTGAACCAACAGTCGGAGCCTACCCTCCAGCACCCTGGAATAAGCTTTCCACGGGAGGCTAAGTAATGTGATATCACGATAGTTCGATTACACTCCCTAGTCCACCTTTTTTTTTTTAAATGGGAACCACCACCCGGTCTGCCAGTTCATGGGCACTGTTCCTGACCCCAATGCAACGAGTAAAACCGACTCTTCCAATACCAGTAACACCATTAAAACAAACTCTACCAACGAGTAACATGATGAAAACCAACGTTCTGATTGGCTCCCTGAGAAGTCCATCCAGCAGTATTGGTACCATGGGATGTTCTGTTTCTTAACCTTTCTGCAGATTTGACCTCCGGACCGTTCGGGTGGACTTTGTGGAGTGTCTGATGCGATTCCTGCCGACTGAGGCCGAGGTGAAGCTTCTACGTCAATACGAGAGGGACCGAAAACCTCTGGAGGCGCTCAGTGACGAAGACCGATTCATGATGCAGTTCAGTCGCATCGAACGACTCAACCAGCGCATGTCCATCATGACCTTCATGGGCAACTTCACAGACAACATCCAGATGTTAACGCCGGTAAGACAGACAGGTAGTGATAGACGGGTAGAAACAGGCGGGTAGAGACAGACAGATAGAGACAGACGGGTAGAGACAGACAGATAGAGACAGACGGGTAGAGACAGACAGATAGAGACAGACGGGTAGAAACAGATGAATAGAGACAGACAGGTAGAGACAGAAGGGTAGAGACAGATGGATAGAGATAGACGAGTAGAGACAGATGGGTAGAAACAGATGAATAGAGACAGACGGGTAGAGAAAGATGGATAGAGACAGACGGGTAGAGACAGACAGATAGAGACAGACGGGTAGAAACAGATGAATAGAGATAGACGAGTAGAGACAGACGGGTAGAAACAGATGGATAGAGACAGACAGGTAGAGACAGACGGGTAGAGACATACGGGTAGAAACAGATGAATAGAGACAGACAGGTAGAGACAGACGGGTAGAGACAGACGGGTAGAGACAGACGGGTAGAGACAGACGGGTAGAGACAGACATCTTTCACTGTTTTGTTTCCTTCAGCAACTCCACGCCATGATCGCTGCTTCAGTTTCTATAAAGTCGTCACAGAAGCTCAAGAAGATCCTGGAGGTCAGTGTGTGTTTACAGTGTGGACACAGAGAAAGTTGATATGGCTGGTTAGGGTTACCCCTGACCATGGTTAACCCTGACCAAGTTGATATGTATATAAATGTATAGAATGAGTCTACACCTGCTTCCGTAGATCATCTTGGCTCTGGGGAACTACATGAACAGCAGCAAGAGAGGAGCGGTCTACGGATTCAGACTGCAGAGTTTAGACCTGGTAACACACACAAATGAACAAAGAAACACACACATGCACACACAAATACACAAACACACACACACAAACACGTCTTTACACATGAAGACAATACATGAGGTCTACATGGTCCAAGTGTGTTTTGTTGCAGCTGCTGGAGACCAAGTCCACGGACAGGAAGCAGACGTTGCTCCACTATATTGCCAACGTGGTGAGGGACAAGTATCCGGCTAAATGTCTGTTTTACAACGAGCTTCACTATGTGGACAAGGCTGCTGCAGGTGAGTGTCGGCCAATCAGAGCGATGCAAGACAGACTGTGTTGTGAGCGTCCTCACCTGTGTGTAGTGAGTCTGGAGAACGTGCTGTGTGACGTCAAGGAGATGCAGCGCGGCATGGAGCTCACCTGGAGAGAGTTCAGTGTTCAACACAATGCCTTGCTCAAGGACTTCATCAGCAGGCACGAGTCCCGACTCAGCAAAGTGCTGGAAGACGCACGCATCGCTGAGGTACACACACACACACACACACACACACACACAGACACACAGAGGCTGAACTTACCCAACAACGACTTCTCGGTTGTTTTGAAGCGTCAACATGAATCATCTTGAGATCATTGCTGCTGGTTTCAGATGAAGAGTTGGGCTTAGAGGCTTTATTGTTTTAAAGACAAGTAAACCGTGGTTATGATGAATGAACCATAAACAATAAAACATATTACATACTTAGTATTCAACCATTCATAAAACAACGTCCCGTCCAATGGAAGCCTTTGTTTGGTTTGGACGCCATCAGGACGCCTTTGAAGACGTGGTGAAGTTTTTCGGGGAGAGCTCGAAGACGATGCCACCGTCGGTGTTCTTCCCCATCTTTGTTCGCTTCATGAAGGCCTACAGGGTGAGTCATAGGGCTAAGCCCCGCCTCCTGCACAGGGGGCGGGGCTACACCAGGAAGCACTCACAACTCATTTAACTTCAAGCTTCACACAGCTCAGTGTGTGTATGTGTGTGTGTGTGTGTAGATGGCAGAGGAGGAAAACGAGCAACGGAGGCGCCAAGAACAAATGTTACTGGAGAAGCAGGAGCAGGAGGAGCAGCAGGAGGAGGAGCAGACCAAGGTGAGCCTGTGACCTCTGACCTGAGTCATGATGTCATAATGGTTGGTGTGACCTCTGAGTTGAGTCATGATGTCATAATGGTTGGTGTGACCTCTGACCTGGGCCATGATGTCATAATGGTTGGTGTGACCTCTGACCTGGGCCATGATGTCATAATGGTTGGTGTGACCTCTGACCTGAGTCATGATGTCATAATGGTTGGTGTGACCTCTGACCTGAGTCATGATGTCATAATGGTTGGTGTGACCTCTGACCTGGGCCATGATGTCATAATGGTTGGTGTGACCTCTGACCTGAGTCATGATGTCATAATGGTTGGTGTGACCTCTGACCTGAGTCATGTCATAATGGTTGGTGTGACCTCTGACCTGAGTCATGATGTCATAATGGTTGGTGTGACCTCTGACCTGGGCCATGATGTCATAATGGTTGGTGTGACCTCTGACCTGAGTCATGATGTCATAATGGTTGGTGTGACCTCTGACCTGGGCCATGATGTCATAATGGTTGGTGTGACCTCTGACCTGAGTCATGATGTCATAATGGTTGGTGTGACCTCTGACCTGAGTCATGATGTCATAATGGTTGGTGTGACCTCTGACCTGAGTCATGATGTCATAATGGTTGGTGTGACCTCTGACCTGGGCCATGATGTCATAATGGTTGGTGTGACCTCTGACCTGAGTCATGATGTCATAATGGTTGGTGTGACCTCTGACCTGAGTCATGATGTCATAATGGTTGGTGTGACCTCTGACCTGAGTCATGATGTCATAATGGTTGGTGTGACCTCTGACCTGGGCCATGATGTCATAATGGTTGGTGTGACCTCTGACTTGGGCCATGATGTCATAATGGTTGGTGTGACCTCTGACCTGGGCCATGATGTCATAATGGTTGGTGTGACCTCTGACCTGAGTCATGATGTCATAATGGTTGGTGTGACCTCTGACCTGGGCCATGATGTCATAATGGTTGGTGTGACCTCTGACCTGGGCCATGATGTCATAATGGTTGGTGTGACCTCTGACCTGGGCCTTCTCCCCAGTCTCCCTCCCGGAGGGGGAAGCGGCAGCAGCAGGAGCTGTTCACGGAGCTCAGACGACGACAAGTCAAAGATAGCTGCCATGTTTACGAAGGGAAGGATGGCGCCATCGAGGACATCATCACAGGTAACACATCGCAGCTCAACACTCAGGGTTACGCCTCTTCTTCTGTCTGTCGTCTGATTGGCTGTTTGGTTTTTCCCCACCTGCAGCCCTGAAAGCCGTCCCCTTCACAGCCCGCTCAGCCAAACGCAGCTCTCGCTTCTTCTGTGAACCCGCCCACTCTGAAGAGCACTACTGAGACATGACATCATAGAGAGAGACTACATCAGAGAGAGAGAGAGACATTACATCATAGAGAGAGACATTAAATCAAAGAGAGAGAGAGAGACGAGAGACATTACATCATAGAGAGAGAGAGAGAGAGAGACTACATCATAGAGAGAGACATTAAATCAAAGAGAGAGAGAGACATTACATCATAGAGAGATACTACATCAGAGAGAGAGAGAGAGACATTACATCATAGAGAGAGAGACGAGAGACATTACATCATAGAGAGCGAGAGAGACATTACATCATAGAGAGAGAGAGACTACATCAGAGAGAGAGACATTAAATCAAAGAGAGAGAGAGACATTACATCATAGAGAGAGAGAGACTACATCAGAGAGAGAGAGACATTACATCAGAGAGAGAGAGAGACATTACATCATAGAGAGAGAGAGACATTACATCATAGAGATAGATAGACATTACATCATAGAGAGAGAGACGACATCATAGAGAGAGAGAGACACTAGATCTCAGCATATTTGTGGAGATGTAATGTCTCTTCAGATGGCCACGCCCACTTCTAATCGAGGGGACCAATTAGCACTTAAATATGTGATGATGTGAACTGATGGCATCATGTTGGGTACGTTGTCTTATTGGCCAGCTACCTGACCTCTGACCTATCCCTGAGGCAACTCGTCTGAGGTTCTGCAGTTTTTCTGGGTCTTGAACTGGGTCTTGTACAGGGTTCTGCTTGTTTCCCTGCATTGTGTTCTACTGTGTTCTACTGTGTTCTACTGTGTTTGCTGGTCTCACCAGAGCTGGACCCACATAGCTTGGCTCCTTTCTTTTTGTGTTGACCACTCATGAGCCTGGACCCCGTCACCTCCCTGGACCTGGACCATCCCTGGACCTGGACCCCCTCACCTCCCTGAGCCTGGACCCCGTCACCTCCCTGGACCTGGACCATCCCTGGACCTGGACCCCCTCACCTCCCTGAACCTGGACCCCCTCACCTCCCTGGACCCTCCCTGGACCTACTCACCTCCCTGAACCTGGACCCCCTCACCTCCCTGGACCCTCCCTGGACCTCCTCACCTCCCTGGACCCTCCCTGGACCTACTCACCTCCCTGGACCTACTCACCTCACTGAACCTGGACCTGGACCCCCTCACCTCCCTGGACCTCCTCACCTCCCTGAACCTGGACCCCCTCACCTCCCTGGACCTCCTCACCTCCCTGAACCTGGACCCCCTCACCTCCCTGGACCTCCTCACCTCCCTGAACCTGGACCCCCTCACCTCCCTGGACCTACTCACCTCCCTGAACCTGGACCTGGACCCCCTCACCTCCCTGGACCTCCTCACCTCCCTGAACCTGGACCCCCTCACCTCCCTGAACCTGGACCTGGACCCCCTCACCTCCCTGGACCTGGACCCCCTCACCTCCCTGAACCTGGACCCCCTCACCTCCCTGGACCTGGACCCCCTCACCTCCCTGGACCTCCTCACCTCCCTGGACCTGGACCCCCTCACCTCCCTGAACCTGGACCCCCTCACCTCCCTGAACCTGGACCCCCTCACCTACCTGGACCTCGTCATCTACCTGGACCCCTTCACTGAAGTCTCCTCCTCCTCTTGTCCTTCCAACAACTTGAAGTCTGAAACGGTAAAACGGGTTTCAGGGTTTAAGTAAGAGACAAAAAACAGACCTGGTCAGTCTGCTGATGATGGGTTCAGGACACACCTGGAAGGACATAAGGAGACTGCTGAAGGACACATGGAGACTACTGAAGGACACAAGGAGACCACTGAAGGATACAAGGAGACCGCTGAAGGACACAAGGAGACTACTGAAGGACATAAGGAGACTACTGAAGGACACAAGGAGACTACTGAAGGACACGAGACTACTGAAGGCCACAAGGAGACTACTGAAGGACACAAGGAGACTACTGAAGGACATAAGGAGACTACTGAAGGCCACAAGGAGACTACTGAAGGACACAAGGAGACTACTGAAGGACACAATGAGACTACTGAAGGACATAAGGAGACTACTGAAGGACACAAGGAGACTACTGAAGGACATAAGGAGACTACTGAAGGACACAAGGAGACTACTGAAGGACACAAGGAGACTACTGAAGGACACAAGGAGACTACTGAAGGACACAAGGAGACTACTGAAGGACACAAGGAGACTACTGAAGGCCACAAGGAGACTACTGAAGGACACAAGGAGACTACTGAAGGCCATACGAGACACCTCTGGACAAGTGGACCTACCTGGACAGATCTGGTGGGGTGTCCTTCAAGGTGATCTGGTCTCCCTATGGAGCCCCAACCTGAGACCTGAATGGACTCAAAGACTGTGGAGCAACAGACATGTAGATGTGTGTCTTCTGGACTCGACTGGGCTGAGGGTCCAGTAGAGTCCAGTAGAGTCCAGTCTGGTCCAGCATCAACCCCCCGCCCCCCTTTCGTTAATGCCATGAGACATCAGTTCCAGACCTGGGACCAGCACAACGTTTTCTACGTGTACAGAACTTCCCCAGGACGCCTGGCTGCTCGTCCTGCTGGTTGTTGGTGATTCAGTAAACACACCTGTCCACCTGTCGTCTGTCCCTTATTACGATAAACATCACAACCTAAGACAACTACTGAGCAGCTAGGACGACATCACTACCATTATTATAACGAATTATCATAAGCAAAACTACTGAGAAAGACCAGACAGGTAACAGACAGGTAACTAGACAGGTAACCAGACAGATCTAGAGGTAACCAGACAGGTAACTAGACAGGGAACTAGACAGGTAACCAGACAGGTCGACAGGTAACCAGACAGGTAACTAGACAGGTAACCAGACAGATCTACAGGTAACCAGACAGGTCGACAGGTAACCAGACAGGTAACTAGACAGGTAACCAGACAGGTAACCAGACAGGTCGACAGGTAACCAGACAGGTAACAGACAGGTCGACAGGTAACCAGACAGGTAACTAGACAGGTAACTAGACATGTAACCAGACAGGTAACAGACAGGTAAATAGACAGGTAACTAGACAGGTAACTAGACAAGTAATCAGACAGGTAACTAGACAGGTAACCAGACAGGTAACCATACAGGTAAATAGACAGGTAACCAGACAGGTAACCAGAAAGGTAACTAGACAAGTAATCAGACAGGTAACTAGACAGGTAACCAGACAGGTAACCAGACAAGTAATCAGACAGGTAACCAGACAGGTAACCAGACAGGTAACCAGACAGGTAACCAGACAGGTAACCAGACAGGTAACCATACAGGTAACCATACAGGTAACTAGACAGGTAACAGACAAGTAATCAGACAGGTAACTAGACAGGTAACAGACAAGTAATCAGACAGGTAACTAGACAGCTAACCAGACAGGTAACCAGACAGGTAACCAGACAGGTAACCAGAAAGGTAATCAGACAGGTAACTAGACAGGTAACCAGACAGATCTAGAGGTAACCAGACAGGTAACTAGACAGGGAACTAGACAGGTAACCAGACAGGTCGACAGGTAACCAGACAGGTAACTAGACAGGTAACCAGACAGATCTACAGGTAACCAGACAGGTAACTAGACAGGTAACCAGACAGGTAACTAGACAGGTAACCAGACAGATCTACAGGTAACCAGACAGGTAACAGACAGGTCGACAGGTAACCAGACAGGTAACCAGACAGGTAACCAGACAGGTCGACAGGTAACCAGACAGGTAACAGACAGGTCGACAGGTAACCAGACAGGTAACTAGACAGGTAACTAGACAAGTAATCAGACAGGTAACTAGACAGGTAACCAGACAGGTAACCAGACAGGTAACCATACAGGTAACTAGACAGGTAACAGACAAGTAATCAGACAGGTAACTAGACAGGTAACAGACAAGTAATCAGACAGGTAACTAGACAGCTAACCAGACAGGTAACCAGAAAGGTAACCAGACAGGTAACTAGACAGGTAACCAGACAGGTAACCAGAAAGGTAATCAGACAGGTAACTAGACAGGTAACCAGACAGGTAACCATACAGGTAACTAGACAGGTAACAGACAAGTAATCAGACAGGTAACTAGACAGGTAACCATACAGGTAACTAGACAAGTAAGCAGACAGGTAACCATACAGGTAACTAGACAAGTAAGCAGACAGGTAAGCAGACAGGTAAACAGACAGGTAACTAGACAGGTAACCAGACAGGTAACAGACAGGTAACTAGACAAGTAATCAGACAGGTAACTCGACAGGTAACTAGACAAGTAATCAGACAGGTAACTAGACAAGTAATCAGACAGGTAACAGACAGGTAACCAGACACGTAACTAGACAGGTAACTGGACAGGTAACTAGACAGGTAACCAGACAGGTAACCAGACACGTAACTAGACAAGTAATCAGACAGGTAAATAGACAGGTAACCAGACAGGTAACTAGACAGGTAACTAGACAGGTAACTAGACAGGTAACCAGACAGGTAACCAGAAAGGTAACTAGACAGGTAACTAGACAGGTAACTAGACAGGTAACTAGACAGGTAACCAGACAGGTAACTAGACAGGTAACAGACAAGTAATCAGACAGGTAACCATACAGGTAACTAGACAGGTAACAGACAAGTAATCAGACAGGTAACTAGACAGCTAACCAGACAGGTAACCAGACAGGTAACCAGACAGGTAACCAGAAAGGTAACCAGACAGGTAACTAGACAGGTAACCAGACAGTTAATCAGACAAGTAATCAGACAGGTAACTAGACAGGTAACCAGACAGGTAACCATACAGGTAACTAGACAGGTAACAGACAAGTAATCAGACAGGTAACTAGACAGGTAACCATACAGGTAACTAGACAAGTAAGCAGACAGGTAACCATACAGGTAACTAGACAAGTAACTAGACAGGTAACCAGACAGGTAACAGACAGGTAACTAGACAAGTAATCAGACAGGTAACTCGACAGGTAACTAGACAAGTAATCAGACAGGTAACTAGACAAGTAACTAGACAGGTAACTAGACAAGTAATCAGACAGGTAACAGACAGGTAACCAGACACGTAACTAGACAGGTAACTAGACAAGTAACTGGACAGGTAACTAGACACGTAACTAGACAAGTAATCAGACAGGTAACTCGACAGGTAACTAGACAAGTAATCAGACAGGTAACTAGACAAGTAACTAGACAGGTAACTAGACAAGTAATCAGACAGGTAACTAGACAAGTAACTAGACAGGTAACCAGACACGTAACTAGACAAGTAATCAGACAGGTAACTAGACAGGTAACAGACAGGTAAATTATGTTGTACAAAATAAATACAATCTTCCACACTAACGGGTCCAAAGTCTTCAAGTTTTATTTTCACACATTTTTTTAAAGGTACTTATAAGAGTTATCAATACTTCATTCACTCTGATTGTCACAGTTTCCTTGTTTCTGATTGGCTATTGAATCTCATCACAGTTTCCTTGTTTCCGATTCGTTGTCACTTCATCATTTATTTATTTCGCTCTAAACTGCTGCAAATATTTGAAAGTTCACCAGTCCTGATTAGCATGTCCACACAACAATGTTCTGGATATGATAAAGATCAAAGAAGAAGAAAAAGAAGAAGAAGAACTCCATGACAAACAACAGGTTCCTCGACGACGACCCGAGTTATAAGAAATAACAGTTATGACCACTTGATGACCTGTGATGTGATTGGTGGTCATCCAGAGAACGAGTTGGAAGGCCGACCCTTGACCCCAAGTCCTGTCACCTGTAAACACACACAGGTGAGTCAGTGACACAGGTGAGTCAGTGACACAGGTGAGTCAGTGATACAGGTGAGTCAGTGATACAGGTGAGTCAGTGACACAGGTGAGTCAGTGACACAGGTGAGTCAGTGATACAGGTGAGTCAGTGACACAGGTGAGTCAGTGATACAGGTGAGTCAGTGATACAGGTGAGTCAGTGACACAGGTGAGTCAGTGATACAGGTGAGTCAGTGACACAGGTGAGTCAGTGATACAGGTGAGTCAGTGACACAGGTGAGTCAGTGATACAGGTGAGTCAGTGATACAGGTGAGTCAGTAACACAGGTGAGTCAGTGACACAGGTGAGTCAGTGATACAGGTGAGTCAGTGATACAGGTGAGTCAGTAACACAGGTGAGTCAGTGACACAGGTGAGTCAGTGACACAGGTGAGTCAGTAACACAGGTGAGTCAGTGATACAGGTGAGTCAGTGACACAGGTGAGTCAGTGACACAGGTGAGTCAGTGACACAGGTGAGTCAGTAACACAGGTGAGTCAGTAACACAGGTGAGTCAGTGATACAGGTGAGTCAGTGACACAGGTGAGTCAGTGATACAGGTGAGTCAGTGATACAGGTGAGTCAGTAACACAGGTGAGTCAGTGACACAGGTGAGTCAGTGATACAGGTGAGTCAGTAACACAGGTGAGTCAGTGACACAGGTGAGTCAGTGACACAGGTGAGTCAGTGATACAGGTGAGTCAGTAACACAGGTGAGTCAGTGATACAGGTGAGTCAGTGACACAGGTGAGTCAGTGACACAGGTGAGTCAGTGATACAGGTGAGTCAGTGACACAGGTGAGTCTCACCTTGAAGGTGCCTCCAGCCAGTGGCTGCTGTCTTCTTCCTGATTGGTCGAGGCCCAGACTGGCTGAGGTCACGTAGAGGTCAGAGTAGTCTGGACCTCCAAAACAACACGAGGTTGTCTTCATCACCGGCAGAGAAACGGTCTGCAGCAGCACACCTGAGAGAAAACCCTTCATCATCATCATCAGAACAATCACATCATTAATCACCTGTGCAGTCCGTCACCATTCAAGTCTATAAAAGGGTTCACTGCACTCATACTGGAACTAACGAGGAGAACTAACCTGTAAAACTAACCTGTAGAACTAACCTGGAGAACTAACCTGGAGAACTAACCAGTAGAACTAACCTGTAGAACTAACCAGGAGAACTAACCTGTAGAACTAACCTGTATAACTAACCTGTATAACTAACCAGTAGAACTAACCAGTAGAACTAACCTGTAGAACTAACCTGTATAACTAACCTGTAGCAGGGTCGATGTGGATGACCCGTCCTCCGTTGTAACACGCCACCCAGAGACGACCATCAGCGTCTCCTGTCATCCCGTCAGGAAGCCCCGCCCCCTCCTCCAGGCGGTACACCACCCGACGGTTACCTAGGAAACACAGAAATAAGGATCCCCGTGTACTGAAGCATAAGTACACACATGTACTGAAGCATAAGTACACACATGTACTGAAGCATAAGTACACACATGTACTGAAGCATAAGTACACACATGTACTGAAGCATAAGTACACGTGTACTGAAGCATAAGTACACGTGTACTGAAGCATAAGTACACGTGTACTGAAGCATAAGTACGCGTGTACTGAAGCATAAGTACACGTGTACTGAAGCATAAATACACGTGTACTGAAGCATAAATACACGTGTACTGAAGCATAAGTACACGTGCACTGAAGCATAAATACACGTGTACCGATGAGTCCGCTGTGGCAGTCGTAGTCAAAGGCGTCGACGGTCAGAGACAAACTGTCGATGTAGAAAAACGTCTTCTGGTCCAAAGACCATTCCAATCCGTTGGATATGTCCACCTGAGAGACAGACAGGGGACAGGACCTGGTGTTAAGTGGTCTCGAGAGTGGACCAGTACTAACTAGATGACTTCCTAATGATGCTTTGAGACAGACGCACCTGGCTCAGGTGTTTGGTCACGCAGAGGTCAGAGTTCACCGAGAACAGAGAGCCTTGTTGTCTCTCAACCTCAGCAGGTCGCTCCTCCTTCCCCATTGTACCTGTTAAACAGGTAACCAGACAGGTTGACAGACAGGTAACCAGACTCACCTGCCAGCAGGCGTCCAGTCGGGTCCACCTTCCCGTCGTTGAGGCGGTTGTTCTTCTTGTCCTCGTCGACCTCCACCAATGTTGTCATCAGCCGAGTTGACCAATCGACAGCCACGATGCTGCGGCCCACACCTGCCACGTAACCACCTGACCTGCGAGGAACCGCGAAGCCCACCGTCTCCCCTGAGGACGGGAGAACACAGGTCATTACATCACATGTCATTACATCACATGCCATTACATTACATGTCATTACATCACATGCCATTACATTACATTACATGTCATTACATCACATGTAATCACATCACATTACATCACATGGAATCACATCACATTACATCACATGTCATTACATTACATGCCATTACATGTCATTACATCACATGCCATTACATTACATTACATCACATGTCATTACATCACATGTAATCACATCACATTACATGTCATTACATCACATGTAATCACATCACATTACATGTCATTACATCACATGTCATTACATTACACTAGATTACATCACATGACATTACATTACATCACATGTCATTACATTACACTAGATTACATCACATCACATTACATTACATCACATGTCATTACATTACACTAGATTACATCACATGTCATTACACTAGATTACATTACATCACATGTCATTACATTATACTAGATTACATTACATCACATTACATGTCATTACATTACACTAGATTACATCACATGTCATTACATTACACTAGATTACATGACATTACATAACATGTCATTACATTACATCCCATCACATAATAATTCAGACATCACATGTCATTTAGCTGACGCTTTTATCCATCGACTAGGGCGGGGATTGAACCGCCAACCCCCTGATTGAAAGACGGACCTGCTACCCACTGACCCACAGTCGCCCAGGTCATGTGCTCCGAGTGTTTCTGGATGCATCCGATTGGCTCACCTGTTTCCAAAGACTCCACTTCATTGGTCGATGGACTCCAGCGGTGGATTTTCTGCCCACCGATGTCGACGAACAGCAGCGTCTGCTCCGACTCCTCCCACACCGGACCTTCACCAATCAGAGCACTCGCCTTCACCACGCACTCCACCTTCACTGATGACATCTTGACCTGTCTGGACCAATTACAGAAGGGGATTCACCTCACACTGTTTCCATGGAAACACCAGGAAGTCAAATCATGGCTGGAAAACACAAGTACTACATTTTATAGTTGTAACATGTCCAACATGTATATATAAATAACAGTAGGCTACAACGTCCCAACACACACTACATAGTACTACACTGTACTCACATATACTACATGAACATTAAGCATGTATACAGATTATAGTACAACATGCAGCCTCCACAGTACTACAGACACTATTAACGTTGATGGGACAGTTCATGAGTATTAGTGTATTTAGTCATATTAATCGTACTCTGTAAAGGTCAGACGGCTTCTTCATGGAAACGTGTGTCCACCATGTTCATCACATCCAGTCATGAAGACGGAAACTTGTCTTTACACGTTAATGAGTCACAGGTAGAACATGTTAATGAGTCACTGGTAGAACATGTTAATGAGTCACTGGTAGAACATGTGAATGAGTTACTGGTAGAACATGTGAATGAGTCACTGGTAGAACATGTGAATGAGTTACAGGTAGAACATGTTAATGAGTCACAGGTAGAACATGTTAATGAGTCACTAGTAGAACATGTTAATGAGTCACTAGTAGAACATGTTAATGAGTTACAGGTAGAACATGTTAATGAGTCACAGGTAGAACATGTGAATGAGTTACTGGTAGAACATGTTAATGAGTTACAGGTAGAACATGTGAATGAGTTACAGGTAGAACATGTGAATGAGTCACTGGTAGAACATGTTAATGAGTTACAGGTAGAACATGTGAATGAGTTACAGGTAGAACATGTGAATGAGTCACTGGTAGAACATGTTAATGAGTCACAGGTAGAATATGTTAATGAGTCACAGGTAGAACATGTTAATGAGTCACTGGTAGAACATGTTAATGAGTTACAGGTAGAACATGTGAATGAGTTACAGGTAGAATATGTTAATGAGTCACAGGTAGAACATGTTAATGAGTCACAGGTAGAACATGTTAATGAGTCACAGGTAGAACATGTGAATGAGTTACAGGTAGAACATGTTAATGAGTTACTGGTAGAACATGTTAATGAGTTACAGGTAGAACATGTTAATGAGTTACTGGTAGAACATGTTAATGAGTTACTGGTAGAACATGTTAATGAGTTACTGGTAGAACATGTGAATGAGTTACAGGTAGAACATGTTAATGAGTTACTGGTAGAACATGTTAATGAGTTACAGGTAGAACATGTTAATGAGTTACTGGTAGAACATGTTAATGAGTTACTGGTAGAACATGTTAATGAGTTACTGGTAGAACATGTTAATGAGTTACTGGTAGAACATGTTAATGAGTTACTGGTAGAACATGTTAATGAGTTACTGGTAGAACATGTGAATGAGTTACAGGTAGAACATGTTAATGAGTTACAGGTAGAACATGTGAATGAGTTACAGGTAGAACATGTGAATGAGTTACAGGTAGAACATGTGAATGAGTTACTGGTAGAACATGTTAATGAGTTACAGGTAGAACATGTTAATGAGTTACTAGTAGAACATGTGAATGAGTTACAGGTAGAACATGTGAATGAGTTACAGGTAGAACATGTTAATGAGTCACAGGTAGAACATGTTAATGAGTTACTAGTAGAACATGTTAATGAGTTACTAGTAGAAGATGTTAATGAGTCACAGGTAGAACATGTGAATGAGTCACAGGTAGAACATGTGAATGAGTTACAGGTAGAACATGTGAATGAGTTACAGGTAGAACATGTGAATGAGTTACTGGTAGAACATGTTAATGAGTTACAGGTAGAACATGTTAATGAGTCACAGGTAGAACATGTGAATGAGTTACTGGTAGAACATGTTAATGAGTCACTAGTAGAACATGTTAATGAGTCACAGGTAGAACATGTGAATGAGTCACTAGTAGAACATGTTAATGAGTCACAGGTAGAACATGTGAATGAGTCACTGGTAGAACATGTGAATGAGTTACTGGTAGAACATGTGAATGAGTTACTGGTAGAACATGTTAATGAGTCACTAGTAGAACATGTGAATGAGTTACTGGTAGAACATGTGAATGAGTCACTAGTAGAACATGTTAATGAGTCACAGGTAGAACATGTGAATGAGTCACAGGTAGAACATGTTAATGAGTCACAGGTAGAACATGTGAATGAGTTACTGGTAGAACATGTTAATGAGTTACTGGTAGAACATGTTAATGAGTTACTGGTAGAACATGTTAGTGAGTTACAGGTAGAACATGTTAATGAGTTACTGGTAGAACATGTTAATGAGTTACAGGTAGAACATGTTAATGAGTTACAGGTAGAACATGTTAATGAGTCACAGGTAGAACATGTTAATGAGTCACAGGTAGAACATGTTAATGAGTTACTGGTAGAACATGTTAATGAGTCACAGGTAGAACATGTTAATGAGTTACTAGTAGAACATGTTAATGAGTTACAGGTAGAACATGTGAATGAGTCACTGGTAGAACATGTTAATGAGTCACAGGTAGAACATGTTAATGAGTCACTGGTAGAACATGTTAATGAGTTACAGGTAGAACATGTGAATGAGTTACTGGTAGAACATGTTAATGAGTTACAGGTAGAACATGTGAATGAGTTACTGGTAGAACATGTGAATGAGTTACTGGTAGAACATGTTAATGAGTTACTGGTAGAACATGTTAATGAGTTACTGGTAGAACATGTTAATGATTTACAGGTAGAACATGTTAATGAGTTACTGGTAGAACATGTTAATGAGTTACAGGTAGAACATGTGAATGAGTTACTGGTAGAACATGTTAATGAGTTACTGGTAGAACATGTTAATGAGTTACTGGTAGAACATGTTAATGAGTTACAGGTAGAACATGTTAATGAGTTACAGGTAGAACATGTGAATGAGTTACTGGTAGAACATGTTAATGAGTCACAGGTAGAACATGTTAATGAGTTACTAGTAGAACATGTTAATGAGTTACAGGTAGAACATGTTAATGAGTTACTGGTAGAACATGTTAATGAGTCACAGGTAGAACATGTTAATGAGTTACTGGTAGAACATGTTAATGAGTTACTGGTAGAACATGTTAATGAGTCACAGGTAGAACATGTTAATGAGTTACTAGTAGAACATGTTAATGAGTTACTGGTAGAACATGTTAATGAGTTACTGGTAGAACATGTTAATGAGTTACTGGTAGAACATGTTAATGATTTACAGGTAGAACATGTTAATGAGTTACTGGTAGAACATGTTAATGAGTCACAGGTAGAACATGTTAATGAGTTACAGGTAGAACATGTGAATGAGTTACTGGTAGAACATGTGAATGAGTTACTGGTAGAACATGTTAATGAGTTACAGGTAGAACATGTTAATGAGTTACAGGTAGAACATGTGAATGAGTTACTGGTAGAACATGTGAATGAGTTACTGGTAGAACATGTTAATGAGTCACAGGTAGAACATGTTAATGAGTTACTGGTAGAACATGTTAATGAGTTACAGGTAGAACATGTGAATGAGTTACAGGTAGAACATGTGAATGAGTTACTGGTAGAACATGTTAATGAGTCACAGGTAGAACATGTTAATGAGTTACTGGTAGAACATGTTAATGAGTTACAGGTAGAACATGTTAATGAGTTACTGGTAGAACATGTTAATGAGTTACAGGTAGAACATGTTAATGAGTCACAGGTAGAACATGTTAATGAGTTACTGGTAGAACATGTTAATGAGTCACAGGTAGAACATGTTAATGAGTTACTGGTAGAACATGTTAATGAGTCACAGGTAGAACATGTTAATGAGTTACTGGTAGAACATGTTAATGAGTTACTGGTAGAACATGTTAATGAGTCACAGGTAGAACATGTTAATGAGTTACTGGTAGAACATGTGAATGAGTTACTGGTAGAACATGTTAATGAGTTACAGGTAGAACATGTTAATGAGTTACTGGTAGAACATGTTAATGAGTTACTGGTAGAACATGTTAATGAGTTACAGGTAGAACATGTGAATGAGTTACTGGTAGAACATGTTAATGAGTTACAGGTAGAACATGTGAATGAGTTACTGGTAGAACATGTTAATGAGTCACAGGTAGAACATGTTAATGAGTTACAGGTAGAACATGTGAATGAGTTACTGGTAGAACATGTTAATGAGTTACTGGTAGAACATGTTAATGAGTTACAGGTAGAACATGTTAATGAGTTACTGGTAGAACATGTTAATGATTTACAGGTAGAACATGTTAATGAGTTACTGGTAGAACATGTTAATGAGTCACAGGTAGAACATGTTAATGAGTTACAGGTAGAACATGTGAATGAGTTACTGGTAGAACATGTTAATGAGTTACAGGTAGAACATGTGAATGAGTTACTGGTAGAACATGTTAATGAGTTACTGGTAGAACATGTTAATGATTTACAGGTAGAACATGTTAATGAGTTACTGGTAGAACATGTTAATGAGTCACAGGTAGAACATGTTAATGAGTTACAGGTAGAACATGTGAATGAGTTACTGGTAGAACATGTGAATGAGTTACTGGTAGAACATGTTAATGAGTTACTGGTAGAACATGTTAATGAGTCACAGGTAGAACATGTTAATGAGTTACTAGTAGAACATGTTAATGAGTTACAGGTAGAACATGTGAATGAGTTACTGGTAGAACATGTTAATGAGTCACAGGTAGAACATGTTAATGAGTTACTGGTAGAACATGTTAATGAGTTACAGGTAGAACATGTGAATGAGTTACTGGTAGAACATGTTAATGAGTTACAGGTAGAACATGTGAATGAGTTACTGGTAGAACATGTTAATGAGTTACTGGTAGAACATGTTAATGAGTTACTGGTAGAACATGTTAATGATTTACAGGTAGAACATGTTAATGATTTACAGGTAGAACATGTTAATGAGTTACTGGTAGAACATGTTAATGAGTTACTGGTAGAACATGTTAATGAGTTACAGGTAGAACATGTGAATGAGTTACTGGTAGAACATGTTAATGAGTTACTGGTAGAACATGTGAATGAGTTACAGGTAGAACATGTGAATGAGTTACTGGTAGAACATGTTAATGAGTTACTGGTAGAACATGTTAATGAGTTACTGGTAGAACATGTTAATGAGTTACAGGTAGAACATGTGAATGAGTTACTGGTAGAACATGTTAATGAGTTACTGGTAGAACATGTGAATGAGTTACAGGTAGAACATGAAGATACTCGTTCCTATAAAACATGACAGTTCTCACGTTATTCAAAGTTGAAGAACAAAAGTTAATTTTCGGGTTCAAATGATTTGGCTCCACATCACGTGACACCAGAAGGTTCTGGTGCCCGTTACTGCGGTGCTGATGCCTTGCCAGGACTCTCAAGTTTTGAAGACAGGCAAGCGTGACATTTCCATCAGCTGCGATGCTCACCGGCGCGCCGAGAAAAGTTGTTGTATTGAGCGTATTGAGCACCCCTGCATTCAAGCATTAATTAGCCGAGTTTTTTTCAGCGTGAGGAATACGATGTGTGGCGGGAGTGCGTGAGTTAAGACCGAAATGCGTGAGTCTCACGCTCAATGCGTGAGACTTGAGAGCCCTGCCTTGCTCATCCACACGTCAACTTGTATACAACTTTCTGCTCAAAATCAGTCAGACTTTGACACGTGACAGATTACTAACGTGACGTCACTCTCAAGTCGGACTCGCAGTACGACTTCTTGTACAAGTACACAAACACTTACCGAAGCGTCTCTTCCAGTCCGCAGCAGCTCTGAAGAGTTCACGTGAACTCCGTTAGCTCCGCCTACAAACACCGAAGCGCGTCAACATCTACAGGGGGCGTGGCCAAAGCTTCACAGAACAGTTACAGCTTCGTTATCATCAAATATCTATCTTTATTTAGAGATAGATATACCCAACTATCTTTATTTAGAGATAGATATCTTTATATAGAGATAAGGGGCCCAGGAGGAAGCTAAAGGTTGACGCAGACGAACACTTCCAGAACAATAAGCTTTGTGACATCCCATTTCCTGGAGCTTCTTCACAATAAAACATCGCTGGTTCTCTAGTGGAAGGCTTTTATTTTGAAGGAGCAACAGCAGGAAGTTAAGCGAGACAGGTGTGATACAAAAGATAAGTGCTCTATAGAATACGGTCGATTGGACAGAAGAAGAAAACATGTTGAAACATCATCACATGAAGACATTAAAGCTCAAGAAGAAACTGTTTAGAGGATCACTTTGTGGCAGCAGGCCGCCCGCTGCCTCCGTTCATCACTTTGAACGAGGATCACTTTTTGGCAGCGCACGTTCTTCCTCGGTTCAACCTGTCAATCAACAGGCGGTCGGAGGCGGAGCATCTGGAGAGGACCACCCCCATTTCGGATTCGTTCTTTCTCTCGATGGCGGCGTCCGCAGCTCCCTCCAGATCACTAATTGGACGAGAAGAGTTGAGTGGTGGCGTCTCCTCGGGTGATGTCACTGGAGCGGTGAGTCTTACCTGGTGGCCAGGTGAGCCTTGACCCTCTGCTCAGGCGTTACCCTGGAGACGTACTTCTTGGCTTCGGACGCGTTGTTGCTCTTCATGCAGACGTCAACAAACGCCTGAAGAAGAGTTACGAACAATCAGGACTACTTTATTGAAAAGGTCGACGGGGATGAAGGGGGCGGGTCTTACCAGGTAGCCAATCGGAGACTTCTTGCTCTTTGAGAACTTCTCCAACTCCTCCCACTCCTCTTTCTCTGCCAGAGACTTGAGCTTCAACCACCAGTACCTACAGAGAGGGGGGGGGGAACATGGAGAGAGACAGGAGGGAGACATGAGGGAGACATATAGAGAGACAGGAGGGAGACAGAGAGAGAGACAGGAGGGAGACATAAAGAGAGAGACAGGAGGGAGACATAAAGAGAGAGACAGGAGGGAGACATAGAGAGAGAGACAGGAGGGAGACACATATAGAGAGACAGGGAGACAGAGAGAGACAGGAGGGAGAGACATAGAGAGACAGACACAGAGAGAGACAGGAGGAGACATAAGAGAGAGACAGGAGGGAGACATATAGAGGGAGACAGGAGGGAGACATAGAGAGAGACAGGAGGGAGACATATAGAGAGAGACAGGGAGACATAAAGAGAGACAGACACATATAGAGAGACAGGGAGACAGAGAGAGAGACAGGAGGGAGACATAAGAGAGAGAGACAGGAGGGAGACAGAGAGACAGGAGGACATAGAGACAGGAGGAGACATAGAGGAGAGAGACAGGAGGAGACATATAGGCGAGACAGGAGGAGACATAGAGACAGGAGGGAGACATAGAGAGACAGGAGGAGACATAGAGAGAGAGACAGGAGGAGACAGAGGAGACATATAGAGAGAGACAGGAGGAGACAGACAGGAGAGAGACAGGAGGAGACAGGAGGAGACATATAGAGACAGGAGGAGACAGGAGGAGACAGGAGGAGAGAGAGAGACAGGGAGACAGAGAGAGAGACAGGAGGGAGACATAGAGAGAGAGACAGGAGGGAGACATAGAGAGAGACAGGAGGGAGACATAAAGAGAGAGACAGGAGGGAGACATAGAGAGAGACACAGGAGGGAGAGACATAGAGAGAGACAGGAGGGAGACATATAGAGAGACAGACACATAGAGAGAGACAGGAGGGAGACATAAAGAGAGAGACAGGAGGGAGACATAGAGAGAGACAGGAGGGAGACATAGAGAGAGAGACAGGAGGGAGACATAAAGAGAGACAGGAGGGAGACATAAAGAGAGAGACAGGAGGGAGACATATAGAGAGAGACAGATAGAGAGAGACAGGAGGGAGACATAAAGAGAGAGACAGGAGGGAGACAGGAGGGAGACATAGAGAGAGACAGGAGGGAGACATAGAGAGACAGGAGGAGACATATAGAGACAGGGAGACAGGAGACATAGAGAGAGACAGGAGGGAGACATAAAGAGAGAGACAGGAGGGAGACATGAGGGAGACATAGAGAGAGACAGGAGGGAGACATATAGAGAGAGACAGGAGGGAGACATAGAGAGAGAGCGAGAGACAGGAGGGAGACATATAGAGAGACAGGAGGGAGACATAAAGAGAGACAGACACATATAGAGAGACAGGGAGACAGAGAGAGAGACAGGAGGGAGACAAAGAGAGAGAGACAGGAGGGAGACAGAGAGAGACAGGAGGGAGACATAGAGAGAGACAGGAGGGAGACATAGAGAGACAGGAGGGAGACAGAGAGAGACAGGAGGAGACAAGGAGGAGACATAGAGAGAGACAGGAGGAGACATAGAGAGACAGGAGGGAGAGAGACAGGAGGAGACATATAGAGAGAGACAGGAGGGAGGGAGAGAGAGACAGGAGGGAGACATATAGAGAGAGACAGGAGGGAGAGAGAGAGACAGGAGGGAGACATATAGAGAGAGACAGGAGGGAGACATATAGAGACAGGAGGAGACATAGAGAGAGACAGGAGGGAGACATATAGAGAGAGACAGGAGGGAGAGAGAGAGAGAGACAGGAGGGAGACATAGAGAGAGAGAGAGACATGAGGGAGACATATAGAGAGAGAGAGAGACAGGAGGGAGACATAGAGAGACAGGAGGGAGACATATAGAGAGACAGGAGGAGACAAAGAGAGACAGGAGAGAGACAGGAGGAGACATAGAGAGAGACAGGAGGGAGACATATAGAGAGACAGACAAATAGAGAGAGACAGGAGGGAGACATATAGAGAGACAGGAGGGAGACATAAAGAGAGAGACAGGAGGGAGACATAAGAGAGAGACAGGAGGGAGACAGGAGGGAGACATAGAGAGAGACATAGGAGAGAGACAGGAGGAGACAGAGAGGGGAGACAGGAGGAGACAGGAGAGAGAGACAGGGAGACAGAGAGACAGACAGGAGGGAGACATAGAGAGAGACAGGAGGGAGAGAGACAGGAGGGAGACATAGAGAGAGAGAGAGAGACAGGAGGGAGACATATAGAGAGACAGGAGGGAGACATAGAGAGAGAGACAGGAGGGAGACATAGAGAGAGACAGGAGGGAGACATAGAGAGAGACAGGAGGGAGACATATAGAGAGAGACAGGAGGGAGACATATAGAGAGAGACAGGAGGGAGACATAGAGAGAGAGACAGGAGGGAGACATATAGAGAGAGACATAGAGAGACAGGAGGGAGACATATAGAGAGAGACAGGAGGGAGACATAAAGAGAGAGACAGGAGGGAGACAAATAGAGAGAGACAGGAGGGAGACATAAAGAGACAGGAGGGAGACATAGAGAGAGACAGGAGGAGACATAAAGAGAGACAGGAGGAGACACAGAGAGAGACAGGAGGAGACATAGAGAGAGACAGGAGGGAGAGAGAGAGAGAGACAGGAGGGAGACATATAGAGAGAGACAGGAGGGAGACATATAGAGAGAGACAGGAGGGAGACAGAGAGAGAGAGAGACAGGAGGGAGACATAGAGAGAGACAGGAGGGAGACATAGAGAGAGACAGGAGGGAGACATAGAGAGAGAGAGAGAGACAGGAGGGAGACATAGAGAGAGAGAGACAGGAGGGAGACATAGAGAGAGAGAGACAGGAGGGAGACATAGAGAGAGAGACAGGAGGGAGACATATAGAGAGAGACAGGAGGAGAGAGAGAGAGACAGGAGGGAGACATAGAGAGAGAGACAGGAGGGAGACATAGAGAGAGACAGGAGGGAGACATAGAGAGAGAGACAGGAGGGAGACAGAGAGACAGGAGGGAGACATATAGAGAGAGAGAGACAGGAGGGAGACATAGAGAGAGAGACAGGAGGGAGACAGAGAGAGAGAGGGAGACATAGAGAGAGAGACAGGAGGGAGACATAGAGAGAGAGAGAGACAGGAGGGAGACATAGAGAGAGAGAGACAGGAGGGAGACATAAAGAGAGAGACAGAGACAGACAGAGAGAGAGACAGGAGGGAGACATAAAGAGAGAGACAGAGACAGAGACAGACAGAGAGAGAGACAGGAGGGAGACATAAAGAGAGAGACAGAGACAGAGACAGACAGAGACAGAGAGAGAGACAGGAGGGAGACAGAGGTTGTGTGTTGTGCCATTTGAAAAGCAGAATAATGACAGAAGACAGGAATCCGCTCCATTCCACCACCTAGCGGTAGCCTCTGGTGCTGCGGCGTCTCACCTTTTGTCAGGCACTCTGAAGTCTCTGTACAGCTGTTCTGCTTGTTTGTGGAGTCCTAAAGCCAGCAGAGCCTCCATGGTCGCCTGGACAAACAGGAAGTGATGTCAAGCTGCGACTCCATCCCGTCTGGTTTCATTTACCCCAAGGTCTGATGCCCCGCCCCTTTAAATACCTGGAGAGATAGTTCCTGTAGCCCCGCCCCTTTCTCATCATCAAGTTTGCGTTGGAAACGGAGAAGACGCATCTCTTCCTCTGTGGCCTGTAAACAGAATGTTTAAAGTTAAAAAACGCATCATTCAAGCTGGATAATTATAATATTATATTCACCTTGGCAGAAAAGTCGTTCTTGGCTTTGTTGTATTCATCCACAGCACTCTGCAGCAGAGACAGACGGCTCTCCAACCTCTGCACACATGAACACATACCGGTGGTCTGGATGGGTCCTCTAGTCCACGTGGACTTGTTGGTACCTTCTCTCTGTAGCTGGCAGTGACGTAGTAGTTGCCAAGTTCCTGGTGGTCATCGTCCTGGTTGTAAAGGTCCTTCAGAGTTTCTTGTTCCTGTAGTTTACAGAACTGATGCAGAGAGACATCATTAATAAATGACTTGGTCAATGGACTGCAGATCAACAGGGGACGAGGTTCTCCAACCTGTTATACGACAGACGACAATCCTGAGGAGCAGGTCAGTAACAGACTCACATCAATGAAGATGAACTTGAAATGAACTTTAGTTGATGTGTTATGTTGAATAATGTTCTGTTGACCTCTCCTTTAAGAATACATCTGGGATTAATGTACCAAACACAGCGCCTCCAACCTGGAGCTGCCCACCGGCGTCCCACGGGGCCGTGTGCTGGAGCCCCTCCCTCCCACGGGGCCGTGCTGGAGCCACGGGGCCGTGTGCTGGAGCCCCTCCCTCCCACGGGGCCGTGTGCTGGAGCCCCTCCCTCCCACGGGGCCGTGTGCTGGAGCCCCTCCCTCCCACGGGGCCGTGTGCTGGAGCCCCTCCCGTTCCACGGTGTTGCACATTGTGGTTCTCCATCACCGAAGAACAACCAGCAAGCGGACGTCTTCTATCCGTTTGGTGCTGAGAACTCAAACGAAGATTCCTACGGCTTCTGAAACTCAATCCTTTAAAATTGCTAAATGTATCATGATGTCAGTGAGTCCAGCTGGTCATTCAGGGTTCAGTCCTTGAGTGGTTTATAGCCTTTAAAAGATAACTTGATTATTCTATTATTGTTAAAGAGGTCACTGTACACCATGCCAAGGACTCCATTAAGACTAAAGTGTTCTTTATCAAATTTGAGGTTTTCCCAGTTCTTCCTATTTTAGGTGGCTTTCTACATCAACTTATCTATGATTCAGTTGCTCAACACTCGGACCTCACACGTTGAAGTGGAACATTGTTTTACATCCATTAGTAAACTGGATATAAAATCTTTGAAAGGCCCAACCTATGGACCCAAGACACAGAGCGTAGTCCCCACTTCATTACGAGAACACCTGAAATAGGGGTCAAGAAAGTTCTGTTGCCCCTGGAGATGGCTCCAAGCCCTCAATGGAAACATCTCGTGATGAAGAGGAAGAGCACCTGTCTGTAGAGGCTCAGGGCGACTGGTTGGTTCCTCAGAGTCATGAAGAAGTCTCCCCTGTTCATCTCGTTCTTTAGGTATGTCACCACCGTGTAAACTGGGAACATAGGAAACCATCAGCGTGACCGTGACCTGACAGACAGATGGTGGGCGGGGCTAGCAGACACTCACCTAGGTCAGTGTCTCCACTCTCCACAGCTTTACTGAGAGCCAACTGGCTCCTCTTCATCTTTAACAGCAGAGGAACCTGCTCTCCAGAGCGAGCCTCGAAGTCCAGGAGCTGATACACGAGAGAAGAACCAGAGTTAGAATAGTTGAACATGAGAGAAGAACCAGAGTTAGAATAGTTATACATGAGAGAAGAACCAGAGTTAGAATAGTTATACACGAGAGAAGAACCAGAGTTAGAATAGTTATACACGAGAGAAGAACCAGAGTTAGAATAGTTGAACACGAGAGAAGAACCAGAGTTAGAATAGTTGTACATGAGAGAAGAACCAGAGTTAGAATAGTTGAACACGAGAAGAACCAGAGTTAGAATAGTTGAACATGAGAGAAGAACCAGAGTTAGAATAGTTATACATGAGAGAAGAACCAGAGTTAGAATAGTTGAACATGAGAGAAGAACCAGAGTTAGAATAGTTGAACATGAGAGAAGAACCAGAGTTAGAATAGTTATACATGAGAAAAGAACCAGAGTTAGAATAGTTGAACATGAGAGAAGAACCAGAGTTAGAATAGTTATACATGAGAAAAGAACCAGAGTTAGAATAGTTGAACATGAGAGAAGAACCAGAGTTAGAATAGTTATACACGAGAGAAGAACCAGAGTTAGAATAGTTATACACGAGAGAAGAACCAGAGTTAGAATAGTTGAACATGAGAGAAGAACCAGAGTTAGAATAGTTGAACATGAGAGAAGAACCAGAGTTAGAATAGTTGAACATGAGAGAAGAACCAGAGTTAGAATAGTTGAACATGAGAGAAGAACCAGAGTTAGAATAGTTGTACATGAGAGAAGAACCAGAGTTAGAATAGTTATACATGAGAGAAGAACCAGAGTTAGAATAGTTGAACATGAGAGAAGAACCAGAGTTAGAATAGTTGAACATGAGAGAAGAACCAGAGTTAGAATAGTTGAACATGAGAGAAGAACCAGAGTTAGAATAGTTGAACATGAGAGAAGAACCAGAGTTAGAATAGTTGAACATGAGAGAAGAACCAGAGTTAGAATAGTTATACATGAGAAAAGAACCAGAGTTAGAATAGTTGAACACGAGAGAAGAACCAGAGTTAGAATAGTTATACATGAGAGAAGAACCAGAACTAGAATAGTTATACACGAGAGAAGAACCAGAACTAGAATAGTTATACACGAGAGAAGAACCAGAGTTAGAATAGTTATACATGAGAGAAGAACCAGAGTTAGAATAGTTATACACGAGAGAAGAACCAGAGTTAGAATAGTTGAACATGAGAGAAGAACCACAGTTAGAATAGTTATACATGAGAGAAGAACCAGAGTTAGAATAGTTATACATGAGAGAAGAACCAGAACTAGAATAGTTATACACAAGAGAAGAACCAGAGTTAGAATAGTTATACACGAGAGAAGAACCAGAGGTAGAATAGTTATACACGAGAGAAGAACCAGAGTTAGAATAGTTGAACATGAGAGAAGAACCAGAGTTAGAATAGTTGAACATGAGAGAAGAACCAGAGTTAGAATAGTTGAACATGAGAGAAGAACCAGAGTTAGAATAGTTGAACATGAGAGAAGAACCAAAGGTAGAATAGTTATACGAGAGAAGAACCAGAGTTAGAATAGTTGAACATGAGAGAAGAACCAGAGTTAGAATAGTTATACATGAGAGAAGAACCAGAGTTAGAATAGTTGAACATGAGAGAAGAACCAGAGTTAGAATAGTTATACATGAGAGAAGAACCAGAACTAGAATAGTTATACACGAGAGAAGAACCAGAGTTAGAATAGTTATACATGAGAGAAGAACCAGAGTTAGAATAGTTATACACGAGAGAAGAACCAGAGTTAGAATAGTTGAACATGAGAGAAGAACCAGAGTTAGAATAGTTATACATGAGAGAAGAACCAGAACTAGAATAGTTATACACAAGAGAAGAACCAGAGTTAGAATAGTTATACACGAGAGAAGAACCAGAGTTAGAATAGTTATACATGAGAGAAGAACCAGAGGTAGAATAGTTATACACGAGAGAAGAACCAGAGTTAGAATAGTTGAACATGAGAGAAGAACCAGAGTTAGAATAGTTATACATGAGAGAAGAACCACAGTTAGAATAGTTGAACATGAGAGAAGAACCAGAGGTAGAATAGTTGAACATGAGAGAAGAACCAGTTAGAATAGTTATACACGAGAGAAGAACCAGAGTTAGAATAGTTGAACATGAGAGAAGAACCAGAGTTAGAATAGTTGAACATGAGAGAAGAACCAGAGTTAGAATAGTTGTACATGAGAAGAACCAGAGTTAGAATAGTTATACATGAGAGAAGAACCAGAGTTAGAATAGTTGAACATGAGAGAAGAACCAGAATTAGAATAGTTATACACGAGAGAAGAACCAGAGTTAGAATAGTTGAACATGAGAGAAGAACCAGAGTTAGAATAGTTATACACGAGAGAAGAACCAGAGTTAGAATAGTTGAACATGAGAAGAACCAGAGTTAGAATAGTTGTACATGAGAGAAGAACCAGAGTTAGAATATTTGAACATGAGAGAAGAACCAGAGTTAGAATAGTTATACATGAGAGAAGAACCAGAGTTAGAATAGTTATACATGAGAAAAGAACCAGAGTTAGAATAGTTATACATGAGAGAAGAACCAGAGTTAGAATAGTTATACATGAGAGAAGAACCAGAGTTAGAATAGTTATACATGAGAGAAGAACCAGAGTTAGAATAGTTATACATGAGAGAAGAACCAGAGTTAGAATAGTTGTACATGAGAGAAGAACCAGAGGTAGAATAGTTGTACAGGTGAATCCAGGTACCTTAATGGCGAGCTCGGTGCGTCCACACTCGTAAGCTTTAGCTGCGATGTGCGAGTAAGAGACACCAGGTGAGTCTCCCACCTTGACGCACACCGTTCGGGCAATGGCCTCGTCCGATAGGTCCTTCTGCTGCACCTGGACACGCCCACAGGTGAGCTTTAGTAACCACGCAGCACACTGACGGACTGGTGCAACAGGTGAGTTACCTTGCATGACGCCCAGTGTTTGAGGACTCGGCTCACTCCCTGATAATCTGGAATCTTCAGGTAACGACACATTTCTATCGCCAAGGGGTAAAACTTTCGATGCACCAACCTGAGAGACAGACAGGGTCAAATGAGACAGACGGGTACAGAGAGACAGACGACGGGTCAAAGAGACAGACGGGTACAGAGAGACAGACGACGGGTCAAAGAGACAGACGGGTACAGAGAGACAGACGGGTACAGAGAGACAGACGACGGGTCAAAGAGACAGACGGGTACAGAGAGACAGACGACGGGTCAAAGAGACAGACGGGTACAGAGAGACAGACGACGGGTCAAAGAGACAGACGGGTACAGAGAGACAGACGACGGGTCAAAGAGACAGACGGGTACAGAGAGACAGACGGGTACAGAGAGACAGACGACGGGTCAAAGAGACAGACGGGTACAGAGAGACAGACGACGGGTCAAAGAGACAGACGGGTACAGAGAGACAGACGGGTCAAAGAGACAGACAGGTACAGAGAGACAGACGGGTCAAAGAGACAGACGACGGGTCAAAGAGACAGACAGGTACAGAGAGACAGACGACGGGTCAAAGAGACAGACGGGTACAGAGAGACAGACGACGGGTCAAAGAGACAGACAGGTACAGAGAGACAGACAGGTACAGAGAGACAGACGGGTACAGAGAGACAGACGACGGGTACAGAGAGACAGACGACGGGTCAAAGAGACAGACAGGTACAGAGAGACAGACAGGTACAGAGAGACAGACGGGTACAGAGAGACAGACGACGGGTCAAAAGAGACAGACAGGTACAGAGAGACAGACGGGTACAGAGAGACAGACGACGGGTCAAAAGAGACAGACGGGTACAGATGACGGACTCACCTGTCGATCAGCACCTGTAGAGTCATCTGTTTGAATCTAAGGTCAAAGGTCAAGGTGACACCGTGAAAGAGACCGATTGGCCGGTCGTCAAACATCAGATAGGGACACTGGTCATTAACCCCAAAGCACTACATGTCCCATGATGCACCTGCTCAGGATACTGCGTGTGTGTGAGTGGCAGCCCCACGCTGCTCTCCCTCACGGCGTTCAGCACCCGCAGCTCCCGGCAGGTGTTCAGGAAGAGGTCGGGACTGAAGTCGCTCAGGAAGCACTTCCCAAAGGACGCGGCCTGGTGGAACAGGACAGAACATTACAGAACACGGCCAACAGAACAAACCGGGTTCCACCGTAGAACAGAACTCGCCCTCATGAGGGCCTTCTGGGTGTCCGGGTCGTACTCGTGTCCCGCCGCCTCCACACACTGGCGGACTGCTTCTCCCAGCATGCTTTGCTCCTTGATCTCTCTCAGGTACTCATCGGCCTTCTGACTCGATTTCTACAAAACAGTTAGACGAGTCTTCACCACGGAGAAGCTTACAGACGAGTCTTCACCACGGAGAACCTTACAGATGAGTCTTCAGCACGGAGAACCTTAGACGAGTCGGAGAATCTGTTGCGCCATTCTGCTCTGCAGGCTCCTACCTCGTCCTCGCGGTGCGCCTCCAGGGTTCTTACCTCGTCCTCGCGGTGCGCCTCCAGGGTTCTTACCTCGTACTCGGTGCGCCTCCAGGGTTCTTACCTCGTCCTCGGTGCGCCTCCAGGGTTCTTACCTCGTACTCGGTGCGCCTCCAGGGTTCTTACCTCGTACTCGCGGTGCGCCTCCAGGGTTCTTACCTCGTCCTCGCGGTGCGCCTCCAGGGTTCTTACCTCGTCCTCGCGGTGCGCCTCCAGGGTTCTTACCTCGTCCTCATGTGCGCCTCCAGGGTTCTTACCTCGTACTCGCGGTGCGCCTCCAGGGTTCTTACCTCGTACTCTCGGTGCGCCTCCAGGGTTCTTACCTCGTACTCTCGGTACGTCTTCAGGGTTCTTACCTCGTACTCGCGGTGCGCCTCCAGGGTTCTTACCTCGTCCTCGGTGCGCCTCCAGGGTTCTTACCTCGTCCTCGCCTCCAGGGTTCTTACCTCGTCCTCGCGGTGCGCCTCCAGGGTTCTTACCTCGTACTCTCGGTGCGCCTCCAGGGTTCTTACCTCGTACTCGCAGGGTTCTGCACAGCGCCTCCAGGGTTCTTACCTCGTACTCGCGGTGCGCCTCCAGGGTTCTTACCTCGTCCTCGGTGCGCCTCCAGGGTTCTTACCTCGTCCTCGCGGTGCGCCTCCAGGGTTCTTACCTCGTCCTCGCGGTGCGCCTCCAGGGTTCTTACCTCGTCCTCGCGGTGCGCCTCCAGGGTTCTTACCTCGTACTCGCGGTGCGCCTCCAGGGTTCTTACCTCGTACTCGCGGTGCGCCTCCAGGGTTCTTACCTCGTCCTCGTGGTGCGCCTCCAGGGTTCTTACCTCGTACTCGCGGTGCGCCTCGAGCAGCAGCGCCCCAGGAGCCATAGAGGCGATCTTGAAGATGTCCTGACACACCAGAGGAACCTCCTGGAGCAGCTCCTGATTGGCTGAGCTGATGATGCGCACGCCGTCCAGCTCTCCCACCAACACACAATTGTCCTCTGTAGGAAACCTAGGCCAGGGGTCAAGGGTCAACCAAGAACGACAAGCTCCTGGAGAACAATAACAAACTCCAGAAGAACAACAACAAGCTCCTGGAGAACAATAACAACACGTTACAGGAGAACCCAAACAAAGGACGAGAGTCCTCTCTGAGTTGGTTTGTGGTTCCGGTCTGAACCAGTTTAAAGGATACTGGATGGTGTCGTTACAGACTCCGGCCACCAGGAGCAGTCTGTCCCACATCAACACCACAGACGGCTGCTGACTCTTGGGTCTGCGACACCTGGACAGCGTAAACAAGGAGTGACAAGGGCAGACGAGTAAACACGTAGACAGACAGGCGATGAACTAACACGGGTCCATAGAACCCAGGGGAAACGGGTCCATAGAACCCAGGGGAAACGGGTCCATAGAACCCAGGTGAAACGGGTCAATAGAACCCAGGTGAAACGGGTCAATAGAACCCAGGGGAAACCGGTCCATAGAATCCAGGTGAAACGGGTCCATAGAACCCAGGTGAAACGGGTCAATAGAACCCAGGTGAAACGGGTCAATAGAACCCAGGGGAAACGGGTCCATAGAACCCAGGGGAAACGGGTCCATAGAACCCAGGGGAAACCGGTCAATAGAACCCAGGTGAAACGGGTCAATAGAACCCAGGGGAAACAGGTCAATAGAACCAAGGTGAAACGGGTCAATATAACCTACGTGAAACAGGTCAATAGAACCCAGGGGAAACAGGTCAATAGAACCCAGGTGAAACAGATCAATAGAACCCAGGGGAAACAGGTCAATAGAACCCAGGTGAAACAGATCAATAGAACCCAGGGGAAACAGGTCAATAGAACCCAGGTGAAACAGATCAATAGAACCCAGGGGAAACAGGTCAATAGAACCCAGGTGAAACAGATCAATAGAACCCAGGTGAAACAGATCAATAGAACCCAGGGGAAACAGGTCAATAGAACCCAGGTGAAACAGATCAATAGAACCCAGGGGAAACAGGTCAATAGAACCCAGGTGAAACAGATCAATAGAACCCAGGTGAAACAGGTCAATAGAACCCAGGGGAAACAGGTCAATAGAACCCAGGGGAAACAGGTCAATAGAACCCAGGGGAAACAGGTCAATAGAACCCAGGGGAAACAGGTCAATAGAACCCAGGTGAAACAGGTCAATAGAACCCAGGTGAAACAGGTCAATAGAACCCAGGTGAAACAGATCAATAGAACCCAGGGGAAACAGGTCAATAGAACCCAGGTGAAACAGGTCAATAGAACCCAGGTGAAACAGGTCAATAGAACCCAGGGGAAACAGGTCAATAGAACCCAGGGGAAACAGGTCAATAGAACCCAGGGGAAACAGGTCAATAGAACCCAGGGGAAACAGGTCAATAGAACCCAGGGGAAACCGGTAGACGTACCAGACCATCTGTTTAGGAGGTGTGGACTTTTTAGTGTCGACTTCACTCATTTTGTCCTGCAGACACAAAATCACATGTCAATCATTCACACAGACTCCTCCCCCCGAGGTTAGATCAAACAGCCGGTTGGCCCAAGGAGCAGCTCACCTGGAGATGGGAGGGGCCTGTCCACAGGTGTCCAGAGTCCGTGAAGAGAGCCAGGTATTTATATCTGAAAGACACAGCCATGTGGACGATACTGCCGGCCTGAGGACCGAGACCCGGAGGACACTGAGGGGGAGAAAGACAGGTGAGGTTACCCGAGTGGACCTGTGGCTGAACCTCCGTGACTACGAAAAGACATGTGGACCGACAGCAGACAGGTGAGGTCTGGCGTCTCACCACAGCAGTACACGACGTGCTGTCCAGGATGTAGATCTCCGGTCCGTTGGACAGCAGCACTTTAGTCTGCCGGTCCTGGTTCAGGACGACCCAGCAGGACGGCTTCCCCTGCAGACCTGGTGAGGGTCACACAGGTGTTCACCACCGTGGGGGTCACAGGTCAACCCGGAGTTACCCGGTGTTTCCTACCTGGGACTTCAGGTAATCTACGAAGCTTCAGGTCATCAATGTTGGTTGCCAAGGTGAAACGTGAGGAACCCGTTACTATGGCGACGCCTGTTCCATAAGGAGAGTGGAACACTTTGGCTTCCAACACCTGACTCTGGACCACTTCCTGTCAAAACAACAACCACAAGATACATTCAGATCTAAACTAAATAGATGTTAACAGACTCACCGGTCCCATACTGAAGGGTTAGTTAACAGACTAGTGAACACTCACCTGTCCCATACTGAAGGGTTAGTTAACAGACTAGTGAACACTCACCTGTCCCATACTGAAGGGTTAGTTAACAGACTAGTTAACACTCACCGGTCCCATACTGAAGGGTTAGTTAACAGACTAGTTAACACTCACCGGTCCCATACTGAAGGGTTAGTTAACAGACTAGTGAACACTCACCTGTCCCATACTGAAGGGTTAGTTAACAGACTAGTGAACACTCACCTGTCCCATACTGAAGGGTTAGTTAACAGACTAGTGAACACTCACCTGTCCCATACTGAAGGGTTAGTTAACAGACTAGTGAACACTCACCTGTCCCATTCTGAAGGGTTAGTTAACAGACTAGTGAACACTCACCTGTCCCATACTGAAGGGTTAGTTAACAGACTAGTGAACACTCACCTGTCCCATACTGAAGGGTTAGTTAACAGACTAGTGAACACTCACCTGTCCCATACTGAAGGGTTAGTTAACAGACTAGTGAACACTCACCTGTCCCATACTGAAGGGTTAGTTAACAGACTAGTGAACACTCACCTGTCCCATACTGAAGGGTTAGTTAACAGACTAGTGAACACTCACCTGTCCCATACTGAAGGGTTAGTTAACAGACTAGTTAACACTCACCGGTCCCATACTGAAGGGTTAGTTAACAGACTAGTGAACACTCACCGGTCCCATACTGAAGGGTTAGTTAACAGACTAGTGAACACTCACCTGTCCCATACTGAAGGCTTAGTTAACAGACTAGTGAACACTCACCTGTCCCATACTGAAGGGTTAGTTAACAGACTAGTTAACACTCACCTGTCCCATACTGAAGGGTTAGTTAACAGACTAGTGAACACTCACCGGTCCCATACTGAAGGGTTAGTTAACAGACTAGTTAACACTCACCTGTCCCATACTGAAGTGTCTCTTGAAAGATCCAAACAGATCGTAGATCAGAACTGATCCGTCCTCCTGAATACACAACAGCTCATCACTAACCGTCCAACCCAAGTGGACCACCGGGCCACTCTTCCACTAGAGAGCGAGAGGAGAGAGAGACAGAGGTGTTAGGAGAGGTGAGTAGAGCCACGGCCCAACGCGTCTGGAGGGAGGGAGGGCCCAACGCGTCTGGAGGGAGGGCCCAACGCGTCTGGAGGGAGGGCCCAACGCGTCTGGAGGGAGGGCCCAGCGTCTGGAGGGAGGGCCCAACGTCTGGAGGAGGCCCAACGCGTCTGAAGGGAGGGCCCAACGCATCTGGAGGGAGGGCCCAACGCATCTGGAGGGAGGGCCCAACGCGTCTGGAGGGAGGGCCCAACGCGTCTGGAGGGAGGGCCCAACGCGTCTGGAGGGAGGGCCCAACGCGTCTGGAGGGAGGGCCCAACACATCTGGAGGGAGGGCCCAACGCGTCTGGAGGGAGGGCCCAATGCGTCTGGAGGGAGGGAGGGCCCAACACGTCTGGAGGGAGGGCCCAACGCGTCTGGAGGGAGGGCCCAACGCGTCTGGAGGGAGGGCCCAACGCGTCTGGAGGGAGGGCCCAACGCGTCTGGAGGGAGGGCCCAACGCGTCTGGAGGGAGGGCCCAACGCGTCTGGAGGGAGGGCCCAATGCGTCTGGAGGGAGAGCCCAACGCGTCTGGAGGGAGAGCCCAATGCGTCTGGAGGGAGGGCCCAATGCGTCTGGAGGGAGGGCCCAATGCGTCTGGAGTCTGGAGGGAGGGCCCAACGCGTCTGGAGGGAGGGCCCAACGCGTCTGGAGGGAGGGCCCAACGCGTCTGGAGGGAGAGCCCAACACGTCTGGAGGGAGAGCCCAACACGTCTGGAGGGAGAGCCCAACACGTCTGGAGGGAGAGCCCAACACGTCTGGAGGGAGGCCCAACGTCTGGAGGAGAGCCCAACGTCTGGAGGAGAGCCCAGCGTCTGGAGGAGGCCAACGTCTGGAGGAGGGCCCAGCGTCTGGAGGAGGCCCACGCGTCTGGAGGAGGCCCAGCGTCTGGAGGAGGCCCAGCGTCTGGAGGAGAGGGAGGGCCCAAGCGTCTGGAGGAGGGCCCAACGCGTCTGGAGGAGAGGCCCAGCGTCTGGAGGAGAGGCCCAACGCGTCTGGAGGAGGGCCCAGCGTCTGGAGGGAGGGCCCAAGCGTCTGGAGGAGGCCCAACGCGTCTGGAGGGAGGGCCCAACGCGTCTGGAGGGAGAGCCCAATGCGTCTGGAGGGAGAGCCCAATGCGTCTGGAGGGAGAGCCCAATGCGTCTGGAGGGAGGGCCCAATGCGTCTGGAGGAGGCCCAGCGTCTGGAGGGAGGCCCAACAGCGTCTGGAGGAGAGCCCAACACGTCTGGAGGAGAGCCCAACCGTCTGGAGGAGAGCCCAACACGTCTGGAGGAGGCCCAACACGTCTGGAGGAGAGCCCAACACGTCTGGAGGAGAGCCCAACACGTCTGGAGGAGAGCCCAACACGTCTGGAGGAGAGGCCCAACGTCTGGAGGAGGCCCAACGCGTCTGGAGGGAGGCCCAACGTCTGGAGGAGGGCCCAACGTCTGGAGGAGGGCCCAAGCGTCTGGAGGAGGGCCCACGCGTCTGGAGGAGGGCCCAGCGTCTGGAGGAGGGCCCAACGTCTGGAGGAGGGCCCAACCTGTCTGGAGGAGGGCCCAAGCGTCTGGAGGAGGCCCAACGCGTCTGGAGGAGGGCCCAGCATGCGTCTGGAGGGAGGCCAACGCGTCTGGAGGAGGCCCAATGCATCTGGAGGAGAGCCCATGGCGTCTGGAGGAGGGCCCAACACGTCTGGAGGAGGGCCCAATGCATCTGGAGGAGAGGCCCAACACGTCTGGAGGAGAGCCCAACACATCTGGAGGAGAGCCCAATGCGTCTGGAGGAGGGCCCAACGTCTGGAGGGAGGGCCCAACACGTCTGGAGGAGGCCCAACGTCTGGAGGAGGGCCCAACACGTCTGGAGGAGAGGCCCAACACGTCTGGAGGAGGCCCAACGTCTGGAGGAGGGCCCAACACGTCTGGAGGAGGGCCCAACACGTCTGGAGGAGGCCCAACACGTCTGGAGGAGGCCCAACACGTCTGGAGGAGGCCCAACACGTCTGGAGGAGAGGCCCAACCGTCTGGAGGAGGCCCAACCGTCTGGAGGAGGGCCCAACACGTCTGGAGGAGGGCCCAACCGTCTGGAAGTAGGGCCCAACACGTCTGGAGGGAGGGCCCAACACGTCTGGAGGGAGGGCCCAACACGTCTGGAGGGAGGGCCCAACACGTCTGGAGGGAGAGCCCAACACGTCTGGAGGGAGGGCCCAACACGTCTGGAGGGAGAGCCCAACACGTCTGGAGGGAGAGCCCAACACGTCTGGAGGGAGAGCCCAACACGTCTGGAGGGAGAGCCCAACACGTCTGGAGGGAGAGCCCAACACGTCTGGAGGGAGGGCCCAACGCGTCTGGAGGGAGGGCCCAACACGTCTGGAGGGAGGGCCCAACACGTCTGGAGGGAGGGCCCAACACGTCTGGAGGGAGGGCCCAACACGTCTGGAGGGAGGGCCCAACACGTCTGGAGGGAGAGCCCAACACGTCTGGAGGGAGGGCCTAACGCGTCTGGAGGGAGGGCCCAACGCGTCTGGAGGGAGGGCCCAACACGTCTGGAGGGAGGGCCCAACACGTCTGGAGGGAGGGCCCAACACGTCTGGAGGGAGGGCCCAACACATCTGGAGGTTAAACGTCCTCATGAAGGAAGGAGGCTACCATTGGTTCATATTTACCGGGAAGCTGGCGATGCCGACTCCTGATGAAGAATAGATCTCCAACTGAGGACGAGAACTGGGGGAACGTTTGTGAGGTTCTCTGAGGAGAGCTGAGGAACACAATGAGAACATAGAACATATGTTCCACCTAAACAACATGAACACTAGAAGTAATTCAGATATCAAAAACACTGTTCTATACAAACAATAACACTATGAAAGGTACCACGTATGAACAGACAGAACCCATCTTACAGGTGTGTGTGTGTGTGTGTGTGTGTACCTATTGGACCCCCATAAGGAGCTGCAGCCACCAGACAGTCTGTGAGTCCGTCCCTCAGGTTCCATCTCATCTCGTACAGCTCACTTTTACTAAGAAACAGAGTTAAAGGGTTTATTTCAGCTCCTGTTGAACACATTCAGAAGTTAAGCAGACACACCAAGACACACACCAAGACACACACACCAGGGTTTTTCCTGCATAGAGAAAATTTGGGCGCGTGCCTAAGCCGTTTTCCCAAGCGCTTATGACAAATCCCGAGCGCCTAAGGCAAAAAAAAGTCTGCAATGGAAAAAATAAAAAAAATAAAAACTGTGTTCATCAGGTGCATGTCAGCGAATATGTTCTCAATAGTATGTTTCAAGGAGGCTACAACCGAACCCTCGTTCTGTTTTGATCAATCGTAATCTAGTTCAGTGTTTCCCCGAGGTTTACAGCTTCAGGGCATCGGAGCTCTGGCGCACGAGCCGAGATGAATTGTTGACCGGGGGGGGGGGGGGGGGGGTTAGACGAAAATTACAGAGTGGCGGGTGGAGATTTCACCCTGTTCTAATGGTAGGGGAAACACTGGAGTTGATAAGCGTGTTTTCTTGTCTGGTCAATACGCAACTGTGAGGTGCGTGAATGGACTGAGCGGCCAGCTGCTGATCACTCAACAGCCCGACCTGCTTGAATAGACGGTGTGCGTGGAGCAAAACACATTTTTGGGAGCACCGAAGACCCATTTTGACCCAGGAAAAACCCTGCACACACACACTAACATACACACACACAATCACACACACACACAAACACTAACATACACACACACAAACTAACATACACACACACAATCACACACACTAACATACACACACACAATCACACACACACAATCACACACACACACTAACATACACACAATCACGCACACACACTAACATACACACAAACATACACACACACACAAAACATACACACACACACAATCACACACACTAACATACACACACCAAGACACACTAACATACACACACACACACACACACACACTAACATACACACACACAATTACACACACACACTAACATACACAATCACACACACACTAACATACACACACACACCGACACACACACACACAATCACACACACACACACACACAAAGACACACACTAACATACACACACAATCACACTAACATACACACACACACACACACACTAACATACACACACACACACACACACACACACACACAATCACACACACAACAAGACACACACACACACACAAAGACACACATTAACACACTCACACACAATCACACACACACTAAGACAAATTAACCCTGTACATCAGTCTCTGGTCCGGGTCTCGGGTTAGTGGTCTCTGCTGGACTAACTGGTTCTCTGGTCCGGGTTAGTGGTCTCTGCTGGACTAACTGGTTCTCTGGTCCGGGTTAGTGGTCTCTGCTGGACTAACTGGGTCTCTGCTGGACTAACTGGTTCTCTGGTCCGGGTTAGTGGTCTCTGCTGGACTAACTGGTTCTCTGGTCCGGGTCTCGGGTTAGTGGTCTCTGCTAAACTGACGCTGCCCGGTGAACCGGAGATGAACTGACCGGTAAAACGCTTCACCCAGCGGGTTCCAGTTAGCCGTGATGAACGCCATGATGCTTCCTCCGGAGACTCACGAAGATTCACGAGGATGAAGACCAGCTTCTTCTTCTTCTGCGGTCTTTAGGTCATTCGACCAGCTTCAGCTTCTTCAGCTTCTTCAGCTTCTTCTTCTTCTTCTTCTTCTTCTTCTTCTTCTTCTTCTTCTTCTTCTTCTTCTTCTTCTTCTTCTTCTTCTTCTTCTACTTCTACTTCTACTTCTACTTCGACGGTCTGTAATCAGCAGTCAGGTGACCAGCTTCTTCTTCTATGGTCTTTAAACAGCAGTCAGGCGACCAGCTTCTTCTTCTACGGTCTTTAACAACATTTAGTCACTGTCGCCTCCTGGCGGCTGCAGATATTTACTAAACTAAAAAAAGGCTTTATATTTTACGTTTTAATCTAAAAGGAGGCGGGGCTAACCTGTATGTGTGTGCGAAACGTACCGAAACATTTATAATATTTATTTATAATATATTATAATGATATAAAAATAATGATATTATAATTATAATAATCTAATAATAAATTAATACGAATATTACAGCAGAAAAACAAAACCAGATAATTACTTTTAAAAACAAAAATCTATAAAATCTCATATAAAACCAAATAAAGCACAACAAATTAATTAAAAGAGTACAAAACTGATGATATACACAAAGTAAAAAACTAAATAAAAAACTTGGTTGACATTAAAGTTCTTTATGCTGACATTGAACCTGCGAGTATAAACTACAGTACTAATACTATACTAACTAATACTATACTAACTAATACTATACTAACGAATACTATACTAACTAATACTATACTAACTAATACTATTAATATTAAACTATTAATATTATACTAAACTAATACTTAACTAATTATTAACTAATACTATACTAACTAATACTTAACTAATTATTAACTAATACTATACTAATACTATAAATATTTAACTATTAATATTATGCTTAACTAATACTTAACTAGTTCTTAACTAATACTATACTAATACTAAACTATTAATATTATACTAAACTAATACTATACTATTAATATTATAATATAATAATACTAACACAGTAGAAGTTTCTTCAGGAGTTCAACATCTGTTGAATTCGTACATTCCATCAGTACAGTTAAAGGAAGTAGCCCCCCCCCCCCCCCCCCACCACACACACACACGCACACAAACAAATACAGACCTGCCCCGTGGCCATGGCAACAGTCCCCGCCCCCTTCTGGGTGGAGAGACATTGAGCTTCAGGCTGAACTCTGCAGAGAGAGATTTAACCCTTCCACATATCAACTTGGATCACATCTATTCATCGACTAATTATATTTATGTTTGTTTTTGTCAATTTATTTTAAGATGTTATGTTAAAAAGATAATGTTGTACTTTTTTCTTTTTTCTTTATTGTTTTTTTGGTTTCAAAGTTCCTTTCAGAAGTGTCAATAGATGTAGTCGCTGTAAGGTATGTTGTGGACTTGTTGGAATCAGTGGGTTTGTGTTTATACCCGAGACAAACAGTTTGACTCTGTGTGGGAGGGAAGGAGTTAAAGGTGTGGACGCTTCCACAGTTGGAAAGTTTTCCTCTGAGCCAACCAATCAGAGCGCAGCACACACACACACACACACACACACACACACACACACACACACACACAGAGAGAGAGGTGGAGCTCAGTGCTTCCTGCAGCAACACGACTTGGTGGACCTTCTGAGCTTTAGACTCGTCTCTCTGGGTTCGGACAGAGTCGTCATGGTGACCACTGAGACCCAACAAAGCCAGGACCTCCTGGTACCCCCTCAGAACCACGACCAGCAGGACCTGCAGGACCAGCGGGAGGAGGACCAGGTGTCTCTGTGCCGTGACCCCGAGGCCACGAGCCCGGGTCCCGTCAACGCCATCACAGTCCTCACGCTGCTGGACAAGCTGGTCCACATGCTGGACGCCGTGCAGGACAACCAGAACAAGATGGAGGTGAGCCACGCCTTAGTGCAGTCCAGACTCCAGTCAAGTCCAGACTCCAGTCCAGACTCCAGTACATACTCCAGTCCAGACACCAGTACAGACTCCAGTACAGACTCCAGTACAGACTCCAGTCCAGACTCCAGTCCAGACTCCAGTACAGACTCCAGTCCAGACTCCAGTACAGACTCAGTACAGACTCCAGTACAGACTCAGTCAGACTCAGTACAGACTCCAGTACAGACTCCAGTCCAGACTCCAGTACAGACTCCAGTACAGACTCCAGTACAGACACCAGTACAGACTCCAGTACAGACACCAGTACAGACTCCAGTCCAGGCTCCAGTCCAGACTCCAGTACAGACTGCAGTACAGACTCCAGTCCAGACTCCAGTACAGACTCCAGTACAGACACCAGTACAGACTCCAGTCCAGACTCCAGTACAGACACCAGTCCAGACTCCAGTCCAGACTCCAGTACATACTCCAGTCCAGACTCCAGTACAGACACCAGTCCAGACACCAGTACATACTCCAGTCCAGACTCCAGTCCAGACTCCAGTCCAGACTCCAGTCCAGACTCCAGTACATACTCCAGTCCAGACTCCAGTACATACTCCAGTCCAGACACCAGTACAGACTCCAGTACAGACTCCAGTACAGACTCCAGTCCAGACTCCAGTCCAGACTCCAGTACAGACTCCAGTCCAGACTCCAGTCCAGACTCCAGTCCAGACTCCAGTCCAGACTCCAGTCCAGACTCCAGTACAGACACCAGTCCAGACTCCAGTACAGACTCCAGTACAGACTCCAGTCCAGACTCCAGTACAGACTCCAGTCCAGACTCCAGTACAGACACCAGTACAGACTCCAGTACAGACTCCAATCCAAACTCCAGTACAGACTCCAGTACAGACTCCAGTACAGACACCAGTACAGACTCCAGTACAGACACCAGTACAGACTCCAGTCCAGGCTCCAGTCCAGACTCCAGTACAGACTCCAGTACAGACTCCAGTCCAGACTCCAGTACAGACTCCAGTACAGACACCAGTACAGACTCCAGTCCAGACTCCAGTACAGACACCAGTCCAGACTCCAGTCCAGACTCCAGTACATACTCCAGTCCAGACTCCAGTACAGACACCAGTCCAGACACCAGTACATACTCCAGTCCAGACTCCAGTCCAGACTCCAGTCCAGACTCCAGTCCAGACTCCAGTACATACTCCAGTCCAGACTCCAGTACAGACACCAGTCCAGACTCCAGTACAGACTCCAGTACAGACACCAGTACAGACTTCAGTACAGACTCCAGTACATACTCCAGTCCGACTCCAGTTCAGACTCCAGTACAGACACCAGTACAGACTCCAGTACAGACTCCAGTACAGACTCCAGTCCAGACTCCAGTACAGACACCAGTACAGACTCCAGTCCAGACTCCAGTCCAGACTCCAGTACAGACTCCAATCTAGACTCCAGTCCAGACACCAGTACAGACTCCAGTAGCCCACCAGTACAGACACCAGTACAGACACCAGTACAGACTCCAGTCCAGACTCCAGTACAGACTCCAGTACAGACACCAGTAAAGACTCCAGTACAGACACCAGTACAGACTCCAGTACATACACCAGTACATACTCCAGTACAGACACCAGTAAAGACTCCAGTACAGACACCAGTACAGACTCCAGTACAGACACCAGTACAGACTCCAGTACATACACCAGTACAGACTCCAGTACATACTCCAGTACATACACCAGTACAGACACCAGTACAGACTCCAGTACAGACTCCAGTACAGACTCCAGTACATACACCAGTACAGACTCCAGTACAGACACCAGTAAAGACTCCAGTACAGACACCAGTACAGACTCCAGTACAGACTCCAGTACAGACACCAGTACAGACTCCAGTACAGACACCAGTACAGACACCAGTACAGACACCAGTCCAGACTCCAGTACATACACCAGTACAGACTCCAGTACAGACACCAGTACAGACTCCAGTACAGAGACCAGTACAGACACCAGTACAGACACCAGTACAGACTCCAGTACATACTCCAGTACAGACACCAGTACAGACACCAGTACAGACTCCAGTACTAAATTTGTTGCAGAACCAGAACTAACTTACAAACCTTCAGTTTTGAAAACAATCCAGAAATAAGGAAATAAGGAAACGGTTGATTCCACAGGAACTTCAGGAACTAAGGTTCTCTGACCTCTTTAAGGTTCTCTGACCTCTTTAATGTTCTCTGACCTCTTTAAGGTTCTCTCTGACCTCTTTAAGGTTCTCCCTGACCTCTTTAAGGTTCTCTGACCTCTTTAAGGTTCTCTCTGACCTCTTTAAGGTTCTCCCTGACCTCTTTACGGTTCTCTGACCTCTTTAAGATTCTCTCTGACCTATTTAAGGTTATCTGACCTCTTTAAGGTTCTCTGACCTCTTTAAGGTTCTCTCTGACCTATTTAAGGTTCTCTCTGACCTCTTTAAGGTTCTCCCTGACCTCTTTAAGGTTCTCTCAGACCTATTTAAGGTTCTCTGACCTCTTTAAGCTTCTCTCTGACCTCTTTAAGGTTCTCTGACCTCTTTAAGCTTCTCTCTGACCTCTTTACAGTTCTCTGACCTCTTTAAGGTTCTCTGACCTATTTAAGGTTATCTCTGACCTCTTTAAGGTTCTCCCTGACCTCTTTAAGGTTCTCTCTGACCTATTTAAGGTTTTCTGACCTCTTTAAGGTTCTCTCTGACCTCTTTAAGGTTCTCTGACCTCTTTGAGGTTCTCTCTGACCTCTTTAAGGTTCTCCCTGACCTCTTTACGGTTCTCTCTGACCTCTGTAAGGTTCTCTGACCTCTTTAAGGTTCTCTGACCTCTTTATGGTTCTCTGACCTCTTTAAGGTTCTCTGACCTCTTTAAGGTTCTCTCTGACCTATTTAAGGTTCTCTGACCTCTTTAAGGTTCTCTCTGACCTCTTTACAGTTCTCTGACCTCTTTAAGGTTCTCTCTGACCTATTTAAGGTTATCTGACCTATTTAAGGTTCTCTCTGACCTCTTTAAGGTTCTCCCTGACCTCTTTAAGGTTCTCTCTGACCTCTTTAACGTTCTCCCTGACCTATTTAAGGTTCTCTGACCTCTTTGAGGTTCTCTCTGACCACTTTACGGTTCTCTCTGACCTCTTTAAGGTTCTCTGACCTCTTTACGGTTCTTTCTGACCTCTTTAATGCTCTCTGACCTCTTTACGGTTCTCTCTGACCTCTTTAAGGTTCTCTGACCTCTTTACGGTTCTCTGGCCTCTTTAAGGTTCTCTCTGACCTCTTTACGGTTCTCTCTGACCTCTTTAAGGTTCTCTGACCTCTTTACGGTTCTCTCTGACCTCTTTAAGGTTCTCTCTGACCTATTTAAGGTTCTCTGACCTCTTTAAGGTTCTCTCTGACCTCTTTAAGATTCTCTCTGACCTCTTTACGGTTCTCTCTGACCTCTTTAAGGTTCTCTGACCTCTTTAAGATTCTCTCTGACCTCTTTAAGGTTCTCTCTGACCTATTTAAGGTTCTCTGACCTCTTTAAGGTTCTCTCTGACCTCTTTAAGATTCTCTCTGACCTCTTTAAGGTTCTCTGTGACCTCTTTACGGTTCTCTCTGACCTCTTTAAGGTTCTCTGACCTCTTTACGTTCTCTCTGACCTCTTTAAGGTTCTCTGACCTCTTTACGGTTCTCTCTGACCTCTTTAAGGTTCTCTCTGACCTCTTTAAGGTTCTCCGACCTCTTTAAGGTTCTCTCTCTAATCTTTTTAAGCTGCTTTCCAGATGTTTCTCTGTGACTTCCCCTCGTGGTTCTCTTGGCTCACAGAGAATCCTTTAGAACCCTGTTTGTTGACGTGTCGCTGTGTTTCTGGTCTGCAGCACCAGCTGCTTCCTGTTGTTCCTTCAGGCAGTGTTCGTGGGTTTGGAGCTCGATGAACGTAGGATAATACTGATGCTGTCATACTCAATGGAGCTAACGTTAGCATAGTACGTTAGCTCATCATTCACGAGTATTAGCACGTCCATGCTAGCAGGTAGCAAACACACTACAAAGACAGTTAAGAGTTAGGGGAGTTAAGAGAGGGGGGGCAGCTAAGAGAGGAGTGGTTAAGAGAGGGGGGCAGTTAAGAGAGGAGTGGTTAAGAGAGGGGCATTTAAGAGAGGAGGGCAGCTAAGAGAGGAGTGGTTAAGAGAGGGGGGGCACTTAAGAGAGGAGGGGGGGGGCAGCTAAGAGAGGAGTGGTTAAGAGAGGGGCACTTAAGAGAGGAGGGGCAGCTAAGAGGAGTGGTTAAGAGGGCAGTTAAGAGGGGAGTTAAGAGAGGGGGGAGTTATGAGAGGGGGGCAGTTATGAGAGGGGGGGAGTTATGAGAGTAAGTAAGTAATTTATTTTTCCATAAGTACATACATAACGTGTACATACTGGCAGACATTAACAACAGAAAAAAATGTACGAATGGAGGACCGTCCAAAGAAGTGAGATGGCGTTTAAGGCGAGAACCAAATGCCTTGGTGCTGGATGCCGATTTGACCTCGTCCGGAATTTGTCTCCAGAGCTTTGGACCTCGACAGATGAAGCTTTTAAATACAATGTCCACTGTATGTTTATTTATATGAATGCCACCACGCAGCCGCGTGTTGTGGTCGTAGACATGTGTGTTCCTTGTGAACATACGTAACAGATTATGTGGCAGATTATTATTCATAAATCTGTACATAAAAATTCCTGTTTGACACAAATGTAGATCTGTAAATCTCAGAATGCCCAATCTCTTAAAAAGCGGCTCAGTGTGTTCGTTGTACTTCACGTTGCAGATGATCCGCACAGCCCTTTTTTGTAAAATCTCGAGACATTTGACCTGAGTTTTAGCTGCGGATCCCCAGAGCAGATTGCAATACAAGAGGTGCGGATGGACACGGCTGTGGTACAACAAACGCACATTTTCTGTTGAGAGTATATTTTTTGCGGAGCGCAGGGCAAATGTGCCGCTTCGTATGCGCTTCCGACAGCTGTCAATATGTTGATGCCAGCGCAGATTGTCGTCAATATAGACACCAAGGAACTTGGTGCACTGGACTTTTGAGACATTTGCCCCGTCAATCTCAAGCCTAAAATCTTGATCTCGGGGATGATTTGATTTATTTATGAGCATATAATTAGTTTTCTGTGCATTTAGAGATAACTTTTTTCGCTTTGAACCAATCCGATACGATTTTTAGCTCTTCATTTGCAGTTTGATATAAGTTATGGTGGTCCTTCGATGAAATATAGATAGTTGTGTCGTCAGCAAAGAGGATGCTTTTAACACGTTTTAAGACTTTTGGAAGGTCATTTATATACAATATAAATAGCAGGGGTCCCAATACAGAACCCTGTGGTACTCCACAAGTTATATCATATGATTTTGATTTGAACCCCTTGTATTTCACATATTGTTTTCGACCACGAAGATAACTTTGAAACCACTCGCGTGCCGTACCTCTAACACCATAATGGCTCAGTTTTTTTAAAAGTATTGAGTGATCGATCGTGTCAAAAGCTTTAGAAAGGTCTAGGAATAATGCCAGAGTGTTCTCTCCGTGTTCAAGTGCAGTGTAGGTGTCAAACAGAAACTCAGTGACCGCGTTCTCAGTCGAGTGCTTTGGTCGAAAGCCGTATTGGCTTTCGTATAGCAAGTTATGCTTTGCAACAAAGCTGTAGTCGTTTATGAACGACCTTTTCCAAAATTTTGGAAAAGCTTGGCAACAGAGATATTGGACGATAGTTAGTAAAGTAAAGCTTTTCTTTGGCTTTGTAAATGGGGATCACTTCAGCGATCTTCATATCATCAGGAAAAACTCCCTCCGATAATGATTTGTTTACAAGATGTGACAATGGAGTGGCCAACGATTGACCAAGTTGTTTGACTAGATTCATGCTGATACCGTCGTGACCGGCGCTTTTCTTTGGCTTAAAGCTGTTTATTATTTTAGAAATTTCATCCGGGTCGACAGGATTAAGAAACATCGATTGAATTGTGGATGATTGACCAAGATACTCAGCAAATGAGTGATCAGAGCATCCAATCTGGTCTGCATATTTCACACCTATGATAGCGAAATATTCACAGAACCCATCTGCAATCTTTTTCGGGTCAACTTCCTTTTTGCCATTGACATAAAATACATCCGAGATACGAGACTTGTCGTTGGATTTGTTAATGATTGAGTTAATCACTCGCCAAGTCTTCCTTGAGTCGTACTTATATTCATTGAGGAGGTTAGAGTAGTACAATTGTTTTGCGTCTCGTTTGGCTTTGTTTAATATATTTCTATCGGTGAGAAATTTTGCCCGCGCAGGATGACTGTCTGGTTTCCCCAGCTGGAGTTTGAACAGACGATCACGCCTGCGTATCGAGTTCATCAGACCCACCGTCATCCAGGGTTCTCTCATAACATGCTTGCGAGAAATACGAACAGTTCTCGTAGGGGCGTGATGATCCAGTATGCTTATAAATGACCGAGTGACTGCGTTACTTGCTTCGTCTACGGTCATGTTCTGTAGGTCAGACCAGTCAACATTGGACAGAGAATGATTAATATCTTGCAGCGTTTGATCAGTGACAGATCGCGATGTGATAACGAGAGGCTGCTTTTTTTCATTAACCTTATTTCGTTCCCCCATAAGCGTTAGACACGGCAAATGGTCTGAAATATCAGAACAAATAACAAAGGAGATCAAGTTGCAGATGTTCTCCTGGTTAACATCAATGTTGTCGATGAGAGTGGAACTAGATTTAGTTATTCTTGTGGGAATTGTAATCGTAGGCATAATACCACAAGCGAAAAAGGAGTCCAGTAATGTCGAAGTTTGTTGATGGGAATCAACTTTCAAAAGATCGAAGTTTTGATCCGTCCCGATCACAACGTTAACAAAGTTGTTGTCCTGGATCTGCGACAGTATAGTATCGTATCGCTCAATAGATTGAGACTGATTAGTGGGACTCGGTATATCTCGCCAACAAGACATGGCTTTTGCTTGTGGTTTAATTGGACTTCGACAAAAATGGACTCAAACTCTCCCTCGATATTCACACCAATGTCAACTCTATCCTTGGAGATGTATTTCTCAGCAACATATACTGCCACGCCACCTTGTTTAATGTTAGCGCGATTTTTGCAATATAAGTTGTACCCAGGGAGGGTATACAACTCCTGACTTTGGTCAGTCAGGAACGTTTCACAGAGAAGTATAAAGTATAAAGAGGGGGGGAGTTATGAGAGGGGGGAGTTATGAGAGGGGGCAGTTATGATGGGGGAGTTATGAGAGGGGCAGTTATGAGAGGGGAGTTATGATGGGGGAGTTATGAGAGGGGAGTTATGAGAGGGGCAGTTATGATGGGGGAGTTATGAGAGGGCAGTTATGAGAGGGGCCAGTTATGAGAGGGGCAGTTATGATGGGGGAGTTATGAGAGGGGCAGTTATGAGAGGGAGTTATGAGAGGGGCAGTTATGAGAGGGGAGTTATGAGAGGGCAGTTATGATGGGGGAGTTATGAGAGGGGCAGTTATGAGAGGGGAGTTATGATGGGGGAGTTATGAGAGGGGAGTTATGAGAGGTGGGCAGTTATGATGGGGGAGTTATGAGAGGGAGTTATGAGAGGGGCAGTTATGAGAGGGGAGTTATGAGAGGGGCAGTTATGAGGGGAGTTATGAGAGGGGAGTTATGAGAGGGGCAGTTATGATGGGGGAGTTATGAGAGGGGCAGTTATGAGAGGGGAGTTATGAGAGGGGCAGTTATGAGGGGGGAGTTATGAGAGGGGAGTTATGAGAGGCGGGCAGTTATGAGGGGAGTTATGAGAGGGAGTTATGAGAGGGGAGTTATGAGAGGGGGCAGTTATGAGGGGGAGTTATGAGAGGGGCAGTTATGAGGGGGAGTTATGAGAGGGAGTTATGAGAGGAGTTATGAGAGGGGCAGTTATGAGGGGAGTTATGAGAGGGGCAGTTATGAGGGGGAGTTATGAGAGGGAGTTATGAGAGGGGAGTTATGAGAGGGGAGTTATGAGAGGGGCAGTTATGAGAGGGGCAGTTATGAGGGGAGTTATGAGAGGGAGTTATGAGAGGGGAGTTATGAGAGGGGCAGTTATGAGGGGAGTTATGAGAGGGAGTTATGAGAGGGGAGTTATGAGAGGGAGTTATGAGAGGGAGTTATGAGGGGAGTTATGAGAGGGGCAGTTATGAGGGAGTTATGAGAGGGGAGTTATGAGAGGGAGTTATGAGAGGGGAGTTATGAGAGGGCAGTTATGAGAGGGAGTTATGAGAGGGGCAGTTATGAGGGGGAGTTATGAGAGGGGCAGTTATGAGGGGGAGTTATGAGAGGGAGTTATGAGAGGGGCAGTTATGAGAGGGGAGTTATGAGAGGGGGGAGGTAAGAGAGGGGGGAGTTATGAGAGGGGGGCAGTTATGAGAGGGGGAAGGTAAGAGAGGGGGGAGTTATGAGAGGGGGGAGGTAAGAGAGGGGGGCAGTTAGCATGCAGTCAATAGCAGAATGAAGCAGGTTTAAGGGGTGAATCACTTCTTTGTGACTGAACAACATGAAGCGCTTTGCTGGTTTAGTGGACACACACAGAGCTAGCATCAGCTAGCATGAGCTAGCAAGACCTAACATGACCTAATACGAGCTAGCACGAGTTAGCATGAGCTCTCCAGGTGAGTCCTGAATGTTCTAAGCGTGTTCCAGGTGCATCAGGTGGAGATGGAAGGCGTGGTCAGAGGGATCCAGGCGGACATGACCAAACTGTCCAAGAGCCACAGCCACACCTCCAACACCGTCAGCAAGCTGCTGGACAAGAGCCGCAAGCTGTCCGTCACCATGAAGGAGGTCAGGAACACAACAGGAACACACACCAACAGGAACACACACCAACAGGAACACACACACCAACAGGAACACACACCAACAGGAACACACACACCAACAGGAACACACACCAACAGGAACACACACCAACAGGAACACACACCAACAGGAACACACACCAACAGGAACACACACCAACAGGAACACACACAACAGGAACACACACCAACAGGAACACACACACCAACAGGAACACACACCAAGAGGAACACAACAGGAACACAACAGGAACACAACAGGAACACAACAGGAACACAACAGGAACACACACCAACAGGAACACACACCAACAGGAACACACACCAACAGGAACACACACAACAGGAACACACACCAACAGGAACACACACCAACAGGAACACACCAACAGGAACACACACAACAGGAACACACACCAACAGGAACACACCAACAGGAACACACACCAACAGGAACACACCAACAGGAACACACACAACAGGAACACACACCAACAGGAACACACACAACAGGAACACACACCAACAGGAACACACACCAACAGGAACACACACCAACAGGAACACACACCAACAGGAACACACACCAACAGGAACACACACACCAACAGGAACACACACAACAGGAACACACACCAACAGGAACACACACCAACAGGAACACACACCAACAGGAACACACACCAACAGGAACACACACAACAGGAACACACACCAACAGGAACACACACCAACAGGAACACACACACAGGAACACACACCAACAGGAACACACACCAACAGGAACACACCAACAGGAACACACACAACAGGAACACACACCAACAGGAACACACACCAACAGGAACACACACCAACAGGAACACACACACACACACAACAGGAACACACACCAACAGGAACACACACCAACAGGAACACACACCAACAGGAACACACACCAACAGGAACACACACAACAGGAACACACACCAACAGGAACACACACAACAGGAACACACACCAACAGGAACACACACCAACAGGAACACACACCAACAGGAACACACACCAACAGGAACACACACAACAGGAACACACACACCAACAGGAACACACACCAACAGGAACACACACAACAGGAACACACACCAACAGGAACACACACCAACAGGAACACACACCAACAGGAACACACACACCAACAGGAACACACACCAACAGGAACACACACCAACAGGAACACACACACCAACAGGAACACACACAACAGGAACACACACCAACAGGAACACACACCAACAGGAACACACACCAACAGGAACACACAACAGGAACACACCAACAGGAACACACACCAACAGGAACACACACACCAACAGGAACACACACCAACAGGAACACACACCAACAGGAACACACACCAACAGGAACACACACCAACAGGAACACACACCAACAGGAACACACACCAACAGGAACACACCAACAGGAACACACACCAACAGGAACACACACCAACAGGAACACACACCAACAGGAACACACCTGTGTGTGGACACACACACCAACAGGAACACACCTGTGTGTGGACACACACACCAACAGGAACACACACCAACAGGAACACACCTGTGTGTGGACACACACACTAACAGGAACACACCTGTGTGTGGACACCAACAGGAACACACCTGTGTGGACACACACAACAGGAACACACCTGTGTGGACACACACAACAGGAACACACCTGTGTGTGGACACACACACTAACAGGAACACACCTGTGTGTGGACACACACACCAACAGGAACACACCTGTGTGTGGACACACACACTAACAGGAACACACCTGTGTGTGGACACCAACAGGAACACACCTGTGTGTGGACACACACACTAACAGGAACACACCTGTGTGTGGACACACACACCAACAGGAACACACCTGTGTGTGGACACACACACTAACAGGAACACACCTGTGTGTGGACACACACACCTGTGTGTGGACACACACACTAACAGGAACACACCTGTGTGTGGACACACACACTAACAGGAACACACCTGTGTGTGGACACACACTAACAGGAACACACCTGTGTGTGGACACACACACTAACAGGAACACACCTGTGTGTGGACACACACACTAACAGGAACACACCTGTGTGTGGACACACACCAACAGGAACACACCTGTGTGTGGACACACATACTAACAGGAACACACCTGTGTGGACACACACACTAACAGGAACACACCTGTGTGTGGACACACACACTAACAGGAACACACCTGTGTGTGGACACACACACTAACAGGAACACACCTGTGTGTGGACACACAGACTAACAGGAACACACCTGTGTGTGGACACTAACAGGAACACACCTGTGTGTGGACACACACACTAACAGGAACACACCTGTGTGTGGACACACACACTAACAGGAACACACCTGTGTGTGGACACTAACAGGAACACACCTGTGTGTGGACACACACACTAACAGGAACACACCTGTGTGTGGACACACACACTAACAGGAACACACCTGTGTGTGGACACTAACAGGAACACACCTGTGTGTGGACACACACAGGAACACACCTGTGTGTGGACACACACACTAACAGGAACACACCTGTGTGTGGACACACACACTAACAGGAACACACCTGTGTGTGGACACACACACCTGTGTGTGGACACACACACTAACAGGAACCCACTGCTCTGCTCCTGAAGGTCCGTGATAAGATGGAGCGTCAGGGCGTCCAGGTGAAGAAGCTGGAGGCCAACCACGCTCACCTGGTCAGCAGGAACAACTTCAAGGTTCTCATCTTCCAGGTTAGAGTGATGACGGCTCAGACCTGCTCTGAGGTTCTCCACCGACTCTGAGGTTCTCCAAAGACTGACAGAAAAGTTACCAACAGACAGGCAGGTTCTCTACAGACAGGCAGCTTCTCTACAGACAGGCAGGTTCTCTAGTCAGGTTCTCTACAGACAGGCAGGTTCTCTACAGACAGGCAGGTTCTCTACAGACAGGCAGCTTCTCTACAGACAGGCAGGTTCTCTAGTCAGGTTCTCTACAGACAGGCAGGTTCTCTAGTCAGGTTCTCTACAGACAGGCAGGTTCTCTAGTCAGGTTCTCTACAGACAGGCAGGTTCTCTACAGACAGGCAGGTTCTCTAGTCAGGTTCTCTACAGACAGGCAGGTTCTCTACAGACAGGCAGGTTCTCTAGTCAGGTTCTCTACAGACAGGCAGCTTCTCTACAGACAGGCAGGTTCTCTAGTCAGGTTCTCTACAGACAGGCAGGTTCTCTACAGACAGGCAGGTTCTATAGTCAGGTTCTCTACAGACAGGCAGCTTCTCTACAGACAGGCAGGTTCTCTAGTCAGGTTCTCTACAGACAGTCAGGTTCTCTACAGACAGGCAGGTTCTCTAGTCAGGTTCTCTACAGACAGGCAGCTTCTCTACAGACAGGAAGGTTCTCTAGTCAGGTTCTCTACAGACAGGCAGGTTCTCTACAGACAGGCAGGTTCTCTAGTCAGGTTCTCTACAGACAGGCAGGTTCTCTAGTCAGGTTCTCTACAGACAGGCAGGTTCTCTACAGACAGGCAGGTTCTCTAGTCAGGTTCTCTACAGACAGGCAGGTTCTCTAGTCAGGTTCTCTACAGACAGTCAGGTTCTCTACAGACAGGCAGGTTCTCTAGTCAGGTTCTCTACAGACAGGCAGCTTCTCTATAGACAGGCAGGTTCTCTAGTCAGGTTCTCTACAGACAGTCAGGTTCTCTACAGACAAGCAGGTTCTCTACAGACAGGCAGGTTCTCTACAGACAGGCAGGTTCTCTAGTCAGGTTCTCTACAGACAGTCAGGTTCTCTACAGACAGGCAGGTTCTCTACAGACAGGCAGGTTCTCTAGTCAGGTGCTCTACAGACAGTCAGGTTCTCTACAGACAGGCAGGTTCTCTACAGACAGGTAGGTTCTCTAGTCAGGTTCTCTACAGACAGTCAGGTTCTCTAGTCAGGTTCTCTACAGACAGGCAGGTTCTCTAGTCAGGTTCTCTACAGACAGTCAGGTTCTCTACAGACAGGCAGGTTCTCTACAGACAGGTAGGTTCTCTAGTCAGGTTCTCTACAGACAGGCAGGTTCTCTAGTCAGGTTCTCTACAGACAGTCAGGTTCTCTACAGACAGGCAGGTTCTCTACAGACAGGCAGGTTCTCTAGTCAGGTTCTCTACAGTCAGGTTCTCTACAGACAGGCAGGTTCTCTAGTCAGGTTCTCTACAGACAGTCAGGTTCTCTACAGACAAGCAGGTTCTCTACAGACAGGCAGGTTCTCTAGTCAGGTTCTCTACAGACAGTCAGGTTCTCTACAGACAGGCAGGTTCTCTACAGACAGGCAGGTTCTCGAGTCAGGTTCTCTACAGACAGTCAGGTTCTCTACAGACAGGCAGGTTCTCTACAGACAGGCAGGTTCTCTAGTCAGGTTCTCTACAGACAGGCAGGTTCTCTACAGACAGGCAGGTTCTCTATAGACACTCAGGTTCCCCAGCTCTCTCTTTGTCTGATGTTCATGTGCAGTCTGTGCCCTTATTTGGTCGTGGGCTGCAACAGGAAGTGGGCTGCAGCAGGAAGTGGGCTGCAGAGAGGTCATGACACCAGGTGTCTCTACAGGTGACTCGAGGTAATGAGGACCAGTCCAGCTCGTGTCCTGGTCCTGTGGTCAGGACTGTGTTCACACACTGAACATTCCTCCCTAAATACCCAGCATTCCTCACTGCACTGTGAGTGGGCTCAGGAGGCGTGGCCTCTGTCAACTGGTTAACCCTTCACTCTCTGGAAGCCTTCAGCTCTGCGTCATGTTGGGAGTATTGTTCTGTCTTAAAGTACACTATATAGACTGAAGTATGTGGTATCCAGTATGTATAAAGTACTTTAAGACAGAACAACAATACTAACTGGATACGACTATATAGACTGAAGTATGTGGTATCCAGTATGTATAAAGTACTTTAAGACAGAACAACAATACTAACTGGATACTACTATATAGACTGAAGTATGTGGTATCCAGTATGTATAAAGTACTTTAAGACAGAACAACAATACTAACTGGATACTACTATATAGACTGAAGTATGTGGTATCCAGTATGTATAAAGTACTTTAAGACAGAACAACAATACTAACTGGATACTACTATATAGACTGAAGTATGTGGTATCCAGTATGTATAAAGTACTTTAAGACAGAACAACAATACCAACTGGATACTACTATATAGACTGAAGTATGTGGTATCCAGTATGTATAAAGTACTTTAAGACAGAACAACAATACTAACTGGATACTACTATATAGACTGAAGTATGTGGTATCCAGTATGTATAAAGTACTTTAAGACAGAACAACAATACCAACTGGATACTACTATATAGACTGAAGTATGTGGTATCCAGTATGTATAAAGTACTTTAAGACAGAACAACAATACTAACTGGATACTACTATATAGACTGAAGTATGTGGTATCCAGTATGTATAAAGTACTTTAAGACAGAACAACAATACTAACTGGATACTACTATATAGACTGAAGTATGTGGTATCCAGTATGTATAAAGTACTTTAAGACAGAACAACAATACTAACTGGATACTACTATATAGACTGAAGTATGTGGTATCCAGTATGTATAAAGTACTTTAAGACAGAACAACAATACCAACTGGATACTACTATATAGACTGAAGTATGTGGTATCCAGTATGTATAAAGTACTTTAAGACAGAACAACAATACTAACTGGATACTACTATATAGACTGAAGTATGTGGTATCCAGTATGTATAAAGTACTTTAAGACAGAACAACAATACCAACTGGATACTACTATATAGACTGAAGTATGTGGTATCCAGTATGTATAAAGTACTTTAAGACAGAACAACAATACTAACTGGATACGACTATAGAGACTGAAGTATTTGGACAGTCCTGAAAAAGTTCCTCTGACATTTTTCCATCTTCTCCAAATGTTCAAATAGGTTTCCACTAAGATTCTGCTGACATTCTCTCAAGGAAACAGAGTTCCTCATCCTAACCTCAAGATGCCACCAGGTTTCTTTAAGGTTCCACTACTGGCTCCCTAACATTTTACTAGAGGGTTCTTTAAGGTTCCACAACTGGCTCCCTAACATTTTACTAAAAGGTTCTTTAAGGTTCCACTACTGGCTCCCTAACATTTTACTAAAAGGTTCTTTAAGGTTCCACTACTGACTCCCTAACATTTTACTAGAGGGTTCTTTAAGGTTCCACTACTGGCTCCCTAACATTTTACTAAAAGGTTCTGTAAGGTTCCACTACTGGCTCCCTAACATTTTACGAGAGGGTTCTTTAAGGTTCCACTACTGGCTCCCTAACATTTTACTAGAGGGTTCTTTAAGTTTCCACTACTGGCTCCCTAACATTTTACGAGAGGGTTCTTTAAGGTTCCACTACTGGCTCCCTAACATTTTACTAGAGGGTTCTTTAAGGTTCCACTACTGGCTCCCTAACATTTTACTCAAGGGTTCTTTAAGGTTCCACTACTGGCTCCCTAACATTTTACGAGAGGGTTCTTTAAGGTTCCACTACTGGCTCCCTAACATTTTACTAGAGGGTTCTTTAAGGTTCCACTACTGGCTCCCTAACATTTTACTAAAAGGTTCTTTAAGGTTCCACTACTGGCTCCCTAACATTTTACTTGAGGGTTCTTTAAGGTTCCACAACTGGCTCCCTAACATTTTACTAAAAGGTTCTTTAAGGTTCCACTACTGGCTCCCTAACATTTTACTAAAAGTTTCTTTAAGGTTCCACTACTGGCTCCCTAACATTTTACTAGAGGGTTCTTTAAGGTTCCACTACTGGCTCCCTAACATTTTACTAAAAGGTTCTTTAAGGTTCCACTACTGGCTCCCTAACATTTTACTAGAAGGTTCTTTCAGGTTCCACTACTGGCTCCCTAACATTTTACTTGAAGGTTCTTTAAGGTTCCACTACTGGCTCCCTAAAATGTTACTAAAGGGTTCTTTAAGGTTCCACTACTGGCTCCCTAACATTTTACTAGAGGGTTCTTTAAGGTTCCACTACTGGCTCCCTAACATTTTATGAAAGGGTTCTTTAAGGTTCCACTACTGGCTCCCTAACATTTTACTAGAGGGTTCTTTAAGGTTCCACTACTGGCTCCCTAACATTTTACTAGAGGGTTCTTTAAGGTTCCACTACTGGCTCCCTAACATTTTACTCAAGGGTTCTTTAAGGTTCCACTACTGGCTCCCTAACATTTTACGAAAGGGTTCTTTAAGGTTCCACTACTGGCTCCCTAACATTTTACTAGAGGGTTCTTTAAGGTTCCACTACTGGCTCCCTAACATTTTACTAGAGGGTTCTTTAAGGTTCCACTACTGGCTCCCTAACATTTTACGAAAGGGTTCTTTAAGGTTCCACTACTGGCTCCCTAACATTTTACTAGAAGGTTCTTTAAGGTTCCACTACTGACTCCCTAACATTTTACTAGAGGGTTCTTTATGGTTCCACTACTGGCTCCCTAACATTTTACTCGAGGGTTCTTTAGGTACCCCTTCTGTTCCCTGAACATTTCTCAAACCCCCAGTTTCCCTAAAGTTCCTCTAAAATGGTCCCGTCCTTCACCAAATAATCTTCTATGGTTCCCCCAAAGGTTCTCTCAGGTTCCCCTGGGATTTATGTGAATACATGGTTCTCCTGAAGCTCCTTGAGGGTGATGCTAGGTTCCACTAACTTAATGCATGTTGTCTTCTTCAGGAGGAGAACGAGATCCCCTCCAGTGTTTACGTCAAGGATCCGCCTCCATTCCCTCGGGAGGAGATTTTGGAAGAAGCGGATGAATCGGTGGCCGGCGTCAATGATGGCAACCGCTCCCAGGAGGAGGGGCTTCACACCATCGACCTGTCATCTGACGAGGACGTTGGTCTGGAGGCGGAGCTAGAGGAAGAAGAGGTGTGGCCTCGTGATCTGGAGAATATGGAGAAGTCCAGAGCCGAGAAACTGAAACAATCCAGTCTGAAGAAGGTAAAAACCACAGACGGGCGGACAGTCAGACAGAAAGGCATACAGTTAGACAGACAGACGGGCGTACAGCCAGACAGGCGTACAGACGGGTGTACAGTCAGACAGACAGGCATACAGACGGGCGTACAGTCAGTCTGACAGGGGTACAGTCAGTGAGACGTGCGTAGTCAGACAGACAGACAGGCGTACAGACAGACGGGCGTACAGTCAGACAGACAGACAGGCGTACAGTCAGACAGACAGGCGTACAGACAGATGGGCGTACAGTCAGACAGACAGGCATACAGTCAGACAGACAGGTGTACAGACAGACGGGCGTACAGTCAGACAGACAGGCGTACAGACAGATGGGCATACAGTCAGACAGACAGGTGTACAGACAGACGGGCATACAGTCAGACAGACAGGTGTACAGACAGACGGGTGTACAGTCAGACAGACAGGCGTACAGACAGACGGGCATACAGTCAGACAGACAGGTGTACAAACTGATGGGCGTACAGTCAGTCTGACAGGGGTACAGTCAGTGAGACGTGCGTACAGCCAGACAGAAAGGCATACAGTCAGACAGACAGGCGTACAGACAGACAGGCGTAGACAGACGGGCATACAGTCAGACAGACAGGCGTACAGACAGACGGGCGTACAGTCAGTCAGACGGGTGTAATAGTTTCTCTCTCTGCAGGTCGACAGTCTGAAGAAGGCGTTCTCCAGGCAGAACATCGAGAAGAAGATGACGAAGATTGGAACAAAGATTGTTTCTCAGGAACAACGAGAGAAGATCAAAAAGAAAACCTCCAGCCTGAAGGTTTCACCTCTGACCTTCGGCATCAGGAAGGTAATCCTTGAATCTGCATGATATCAAGATATACCCCCAAGGGTCCTGTATGGTTCCCCCTAAGTTCCTCTTCACATTTACCCAAAGTGTCCTTGATCAACCTCAAGGACACTCCTTCATGCTGCCGCCCCCTAGTGGCTCAACTGGACTTGCTTGAATCGCCCAAACTTGTGGCGCTTGTTCTGAGTCGCGGCCGAGGCCTCAACGAGCCGATGTTCTTCCATAGTCGAAGCACCACCTACTGGCGAAAGAAAATCAGCGTTACGTGACAAACGGTAAAACGTACATCCGATGGGCCGGCGTTCTCGCCAGCGCCCCCTACTGGCGCCGATGAGCGAGGACCCGTTGATCGCAGCTTTAGTCGATGTTCCTCACCGGTTGTTTGGACTGTGATGTTCTCTCTCGGGTTCCAACTGAAACATCTTTTCATTCAATCCATTTGAGGCGTTGGAAATGTTCCTGGGTCTGGGCTTGTCGTTCAGGGGGACGTGGTCCCGGCCAGACCAGTTGAGACCCCCTGAAGGTTCTCTGGTCCTCCCAGCTGGTTCCTGTGTTCTACTTCCTGTGACCTGTGGTTCTGTTTCAGCCTCGCAGCAGCTCAGGCTCTCAGCCCCCCGACGCCGCTCTGCAGGGGGAGGAGTCGGTCCAGGAGGAGGAGGTGCCCTTCACAGAGGTCCACGCCCAGCTGGCTCCGGACGAGCAGGGGAGGAAGGAGGAGGAGGAGGAGAAAGAGGAGGAGAAGGAGGAAGATAAAGAGGAGGAGGAGAAGGTGGGGGAGGAGGAGAAGGAGAAGGAGGAAGAGAAAGAGGAGGAGCAGGAGACGGTGGATCTGTCAGTGGTGTCAGAGGGAGTCGGTGAGGAGTACGCTCTGTCCTCCACGCTGCCTCAGGAGCAGAAAGAGGAGGAGCCATAAACCACCAGATGTTCCTTCTGCGTTGTCATGTTCACGATACTAACATCAGCTCATCAGTACCAGCACCCTCCTCTAGTGGACCTCCCCCTGAGGTTCTGCGAGTCCACATTCACTAAAGGTTCCTCACTGAACTTCTCCCACGCTTCACCAGAGTAGAACGCTCGGCTTTGTTCCTCCAGGGTTCCTCAAACATTCCCCAAAGATCTCCCTCGGTTCTTTTAAAGTGTCTCTATTGTTCCAAGGAAGTTCCACCAGGGTTCCTCCAAGGTTCCCCTTAGACCCCCAGAGACTCTTCCAAGGTTTCTAAGGTTCCTCTAACATTCCACGTGGGCTCTGAGGTTCCTTCAAGGTTCTCTGTCGGCTTTTTCTGAAGGTTCTTCTCAAGTTCCCCAACGTTCTCCTCAGTGCGTGTGGACATCTACTCTGAATAATAACCGGCCTGTTGGTCATTAATCTGCTTATTAACGACACTAAAGTACTAAAGTATTAAAGTATTAATACCTGGACCAGAAGCACTGACCAGCTTCACACTCCTTGTGTCGATATATGTGTGTATATATATATACATATATATACACATATATATAGATATATATACATATATAGATATACATATATAGGAAAAATATGTATATATATATATTCAATTCAATTCAATTCAGTTTATTAGTAGAGCCCAATTTCACAAATTACTAATTTGTCTCGGAGTGTTTTACAATCTGTACACATAGACATCCCTGACCTTTGACCTCACATCGGATCAGGAACAACTCCCAAATAACCCTTCAGGGGGATAAATATATATATATATACATATATAGGAAAAATATGTTTATATATATATACACATATATAGGAAAAACATGTGTATATATATATATACATATTTTTCCTGAGTTTTTAACTAAATATATACAGAGTTAAATACTCTTTTTTATACACGGTGTTAAAAGCAGAATGATGTTTGTTGTCTTTGTTGTTTTTTACACATAGAAACTGTCTGACTGTCAGTCACCCACCAGGTGTGTCTGACTTGTCTGAGAATCACCTGAACCATATAATCAATAAAATCTGTGTAACCATATTTGTTGCCTGGCTCCTATTACACACACACACAGACACACACAGTGGGGTGTTCTCCTCAAAAGCCAATGGGATGGTTCGGGGAGGGGCTTAGAACCAACACAGCCAATAAATGCATGTGGGGGCGGAGCCTGAAGCGGCTCCACATTGACAGTTTGGTCTTGATTCTTCAAGCAGAATACTACAAAGTACTACCACAGAGTACTACCAGAGTACTACTACATAATCCTACTACAGAGTACTACTTCAGAGTACTGCCAGAGTACTACCAGAATCCTACACAGGTCTCTCGTCCTCGCTGTCCTGTGATGGAGGCGGTAGCGCCCCCTAGCGTCTCTCTGGTGTCGGTGCTGTCTCTAGTGGCCTGCAGCTTCCAAGTGTTGGCCGCCGTCCTTCTGACGGCAGGTACGGTGGGCGGGTCTCCACAGAGGACAGGTGGGTCCTGCTGTGGCTCTTCTATGACGTCATCGTCCACCTGACCCTGGTAGGACCAACCAGGACCACTGTCCGCTTTGTTTACGTTTGTATTTTCGGTTTCATTGTTGTGGCTTATTGTTAGCTGATGCTTGTTTGTGATTCTGGCTTGTTATTGGTCTACTTGTTTATCTGTTGTTATTGGTCCATTTGTTTATCTGTTGTTATTGGTCTACTTGTTTATCTGTTGTTATTGGTCCATTTGTTTATCTGTTGTTATTGGTCTACTTGTTTATCTGTTGTTATTGGTCTACTTGTTTATCTGTTGTTATTGGTCTACTTGTTTATCTGTTGTTATTCGTCCATTTGTTTATCTGTTGTTATTGGTCTACTTGTTTATCTGTTGTTATTGGTCCATTTGTTTATCTGTTGTTATTGGTCTACTTGTTTATCTGTTGTTATTGGTCTATTTGTTTATCTGTTGTTATTGGTCCACTTGTTTATCTGTTGTTATTGGTCCACTTGTTTATCTGTTGTTATTGGTCTACTTCTTTATCTGTTGTTATTGGTCTACTTGTTTATTTGTTGTTATTGGTCTACTTGTTTATCTGTTGTTATTGGTCCACTTGTTTATCTGTTGTTATTGGTCCACTTGTTTATCTGTTGTTATTGGTCCACTTGTTTATCTGTTGTTATTGGTCTACTTCTTTATATGTTGTTATTGGTCTACTTGTTTATTTGTTATTATTGGTCTACTTGTTTATCTGTTGTTATTGGTCTATTTGTTTATCTGTTGTTATTGGTCTACTTGTTTATCTGTTGTTATTGGTCCACTTGTTTATCTGTCGTTATTGGTCCACTTGTTTAGCTGTTGTTATTGGTCTATTTGTTTATCTGTTGTTATTGGTCTATTTGTTTATCTGTTGTTATTGGTCTACTTGTTTATCTGTTGTTATTGGTCCATTTGTTTATCTGTTGTTATTGATCTATTTGTTTATCTGTTGTTATTGGTCTACTTGTTTATCTGTTGTTATTGGTCTATTTGTTTATCTGTTGTTATTGGTCTACTTGTTTATCTGTTGTTATTGGTCTATTTGTTTATCTGTCGTTATTGGTCCACTTGTTTATCTGTTGTTATTGGTCCACTTGTTTATCTGTTGTTATTGGTCCACTTGTTTATCTGTTGTTATTGGTCTACTTCTTTATCTGTTGTTATTGGTCTACTTGTTTATTTGTTGTTATTGGTCTACTTGTTTATCTGTTGTTATTGGTCTATTGTTTATCTGTTGTTATTGGTCTACTTGTTTATCTGTTGTTATTGGTCCACTTGTTTATCTGTCGTTATTGGTCCACTTGTTTATGTGTTGTTATTGGTCTATTTGTTTATCTGTTGTTATTGGTCTATTTGTTGATCTGTTGTTATTGGTCTACTTGTTTATCTGTTGTTATTGGTCCACTTGTTTATCTGTTGTTATTTGTCTACTTGTTTATCTGTTGTTATTGGTCCACTTGTTTATTTGTTGTTATTGGTCTACTTGTTTATCTGTTGTCCACAGGAAGGTCCGTTTGTTTACATGTCTCTTGTGGGAATGGTGGAAACGTCTGAAGGTCCGCTGGCTGAACTCTGTGAGTTTAACATCCTTTATAAAGTTGTATTTATGTTAATATGTAAAGTAGTATTTATGTTAATATATAAAGTAGTATTATGTTAATATATAAAGTAGTATTATGTTAATATGTAAAGTAGTATTATGTTAATATATAAAGTATTATGTTAATATATACAGTAGTAATATGTTAATATATAAAGTAGTATTTGTGTTAATATGTAAAGTAGTATTTTGTTAATATGTAAAGTAGTATTTTGTTAATATGTTAAGTAGTACTTACATGTCATACTTCTGCTACTGTACTACATTGACAGTAATAAGTAGTACATTCCTGCTTCAGAGGAGTACTTGTTGTACTTGTATTCTCCAGGGAAGGAGTACAGTAAAGCTGACCGTCGCTGGCTGGTTTCTGACCCCACCATCGTCTCCATCGAGATCCTGACCGTGGTCCTGGACTCTCTGCTCGGGGTACTGCTGATACACGCAGTACTGAAGGACAAGTACTACAGGTAATACTACATGTACTACAGACTGGACTCTGCTCGGGGTACTGCTGATACACGCAGTACTGAAGGACAAGTACTACAGGTAATACTACATGTACTACAGACTGGACTCTACTTACTAACCCATGGTCCCGCTAGCCCCCCCCCCCCCCCCCACCCCCCCCTGCACCCACTCTGCAGCTGAGCCTAAACACAAGCAGAGTGAATACTTGAGGTACTACTCGAGGTACTTCTCGAGGTACTACTCGAGGTACTTCTCGAGGTAATACTCGAGGTACTACTCGAGGTACTTCTCGAGGTACTACTCGAGGTACTTCTCGAGGTAATACTCGAGGTACTACTCGAGATACTTCTCGGTGCTACTCGGTGCTACTCGAGGTGCTTCTCGGGGTGCTACTCGGTGGTATTCGGGGTGCTACTCGAGGTGGTACTCGAGGTGCTACTCGGTGCTTCTCGGTGCTACTCGGGGTGCTTCTCGGTGGTACTCGGTGCTACTCGGTGCTTCTCGGTGCTACTCGGGGTGCTACTCGGTGCTACTCGGTGCTTCTCGGGGTGCTCGGTGCTTCTCGGTGCTACTCGGTGCTACTCGGGGCTGCTCGGTGCTACTCGGGGTGCTACTCGGTGCTACTGGGGTGCTATCTCGGGGTGCTACTCGGTGCTTCTGGGGGTGCTACTCGGTGCTACTGGGGTGCTTCTCGGTGCTACTCGGTGCTACTCGGGGTGCTTACTCGGGTGCTACTCGGGGTGCTTCTCGAGGGTAATGCTCGGGGTGCTACTGCTGGGGTGCTACTCGGTGCTTCTCGAGGTATGCTGGGGTGCTTCTCGAGGTACTCGGTGCTGCTCTCGGTACTACTCGGTGCTACTGGGGTGCTTCTCGAGGTAATATAGGGTACTACTCGGTGCTACTGGCTGAGGTTCTCGGGTGCTCGAGTGGGGTGCTCTGGGGTGCTACTCGGTGCTTACTCGGTGCTACTCGAGGTACTACTCGAGGTACTTCTCGAGGTACTACTCGAGGTACTACTCGAGGTACTTCTCGAGGTACTACTCGAGGTACTACTCGAGGTACTTCTCGAGGTACTACTCGAGGTACTACTCGGTGCTACTGAGTGCTTCTCGGTACTGCTGCAGGTGTCTCTGGGCTGGATGACGTTCTGTCCTGATTGGCTGCTGGGCAGTCCTCACCTGGACACGTCCAACGGGCTCTACCTGTGGGTCTACCTGGTCTTCTTCAACGGGGTCTGGGTCCTGGTCCCGGTTCTGCTGCTGGTCCAGTCCTGGTACTCTCTGAAGAGACTGCAAAGACTCAGACCGGACGACGACGTCATCAAGAAGAAGATGAAGAGACTCTGATCAGCGATCAATGATCATTTGAATCTAAAATGGCGCTGTGCCAACGGCTGCTTGTTTCAGTAGTGGCGTTTTGCTTTTATTTTATTGTCTTTTTTTGCACTTTTCCTCTCTTTTTCTTTTTCTTTTCTTTCACGTTTGTCTTAGTTACGGTCGGACACTGGACCATAACTACTTTTTTCGATAATTCTACTGTGGCTTTTGTTCACTTTGTCGTGAGTATCGGAGAGCCTGCAGCAAAACAATGACGGGGACCGTCGTCTACTCGCGTGCTCAGCTGATCGCTGTGCAGGCGAAGCTTCTGCCTGGAGAAAGACCTGTGATCCCGCTGGAGCTACGGAGAAGGGCTCGCGGTTGCAGATCGGGTGTCAGCGGAGGCTAAAACGAGGAGATACAAACCCTCGGTACCGTCGATCATAACGGGAACGTGAGGTCTTTGGCGAATAAGGCGGATGAGCTCGGCCGCTGGTAATGTCTGAGAGGATCTTCCTTGAGAGCAGTCTCTTGTGCTTCATTGAGGCGTGGCTACACGCGGACTATCATGATCACAGCGTCTTTGCCCGGCTTCAGGACTGTTCGGGCTGACAGAGCGCTACACAGGCGGTAAGAAGAGGGTCGGGATCGCTGTTTATGTGAATGAACGGTGGTGCCACCGGACCATGTGTGCGTGAAGGAGCGCTTCTGTAGCGAACATTGAACTGTTGGCCGTGGGGATGCGCCCGTACTATTTGCCGAGAGAGTTCACGTCCGCCATTGTGGTTGTCGTGTACGTGCCGCCATCAGCTGACGCTGAGGAAGCTGTGGACACCATCCACTCCACTGTGTCTGCTCTGCTGAATCATCAGCCTGGAGCATTCATGGCTATCACTGGTGACTTTAACCACACCACATTGGAAAAAGCTCTGCCAACCTTCCATCAATACATAGACTGCCCAACAAGGAACAATAAAACTCTGGACTTGCTGTATGCTAATACTAAGGACGCATACAGCGCCACTGCCCTTCCCCCCCTCGGCAGGTCTGATCATGACCTGGTCCGGCTGACACCAGGTCTGTTCCTCTGGTGAAGAGGCTGCCGGTGACCACCAGGACTGTGAGGAGGTGGTCTCTGGAGGCTAACGACGCTCTACAGGACTGCTTCGAGTCAACGGACTGGGATGTGTTGTGTGGACCGCACGGGGAGGACATCAACAGTATGACCGACTGCATCACGGAATACATCAAGTTCTGTGAACACACCACCATCCCATCACGGACTGTGCGCTGCTTCCCCAACAACAAGCCCTGGATCACCAGGGACCTGAAGGCGCTTCTTAACATGAAAGCTGCTTTCAGGTCTGGAGACAGGATGAGCTGAGGAAAGCCCAGCGCAACCTAAAGGTGAAGCTCAGGGAGGGCAAGGACTCCTACAGGAGGAAGCTGGAGGCCAAACTCCAGCTGAACAACACAAGGAGGTGTGGTCTGGCATGAAGCAGATAACTGGCTTCAAGGTGGGAGGAGACAGCCAGGGGCTCCCTGGAGAGGCCAACGAGCTGAACTGTTTTTTCAATAGGTTCAGTTCACAGCCCTCTCCTGTCTCCTCCACACATCACACCTCCCAAACACCTCCCCCTCTGTCCCCCCTGCTGTGCTGCACATCCACGAGCCCTCAATAACAATGGGCTCCTCCACCTCCCCCCTCTCTCTGTGACGACTGACCAGGTGAGAAGACAGCTGGAGAAACTACACCAGCGCAGAGCTGAAGGTCCTGATGGCATCAGCCCCAGGGTCCTAAAGACCTCGCCACCCAGCTGTCTGGTGTCCTGCAGCGCCTCTTCAACCTCAGCCTGAGGCTGGGGAAGTCCCGTGCTGTGGAAGCCGTCGTGCCTGGTCCCTGTCCCCAAGAAGTCAACACCATCTGGCCTCAACGACTACCGACCGGTCGCCCTCACCTCCCATGTGATGAAGGTGCTGGAGAGGCTGGTCTTGGCCCACCTCCGGCCGCAGGTGAAATCGTCGCTGGACCCTCTGCAATTTGCTTACCAGCCTCATGTGGGAGTGGGACGCCATCATCTACCTGCTGCACCGAGCTCAGTCGCACCTGGATGGAACCGGTGTCTCTGTGAGAGTCACTTTCTTTGACTTCTCCAGTGCATTTAACACCATCCAGCCACTGCTGCTGAGTGAGAAGCTGCGGCTGGCGGTGTGGCGCGTCCACCATCTCCTGGATCACTGACTACCTCACAGGCAGACCACAGTTTGTCAGAATGGGCGTGTGCTGTCTGGAGCGGTGGTCAGTGATGTTGGAACCCACAGGAACTGTTCTGTCTCCTTCCTCTTCACCCTGTACACCAGTGACTTCCAGTACAACACGGAGTCATGCCATCTGCAGAAGTACTCTGATGACTCTGCAGTGGTCGGGTGTATTAGGGATGGACGGGAGGAGGAGTACAGGGCAGTGGTGAGTGACTTTGTAAAGTGGGCCAATGAGAACCACCTGCGGCTGAACGTGGCCAAGACCAGAGAGATGGTGGTGGACTTCAGGAGGAAGGCGACAGCTCCTACACCTCTGAGTGTCCTGGGAGTGGACGTGGACATGGTGGAGGAGTACAAGTACCTGGGCGTCTCCATCGACAGCCGACTGAACTGGAAGGCCAACATCAACGCTGTGTACAAGAAGGGGATGAGTCGACTCTTTTTCCTGAGAAAGCTTGATCCTTCAACGTGTGCAGCAAGATGCTGGAGTTATTCTACCAGTCGGTTGTGGCCAGTGTGCTGCACTTTGCCATTGTCTGCTGGGGAGCAGCATCGGGCCGGTGACACCAGCCGTCTCAACAAACTGGTTAGGAAGGCTGGCTCCATCATCGGCTGCCAGCTGGAGCACCTGGAACAGGTGGTGGAGAGGAGGACGTTGAAGAAACTGGTGTCCATATTGGACAACCCGGACCACCCTCTCCACCACCTCCTACAGGGACAGAGGAGTACTTTCTCCAAACGTCTCCTCACGCTCCGCTGCCACAAGGACAGATACAGGAGAACATTCCTGCCGACGGCTATGAGGCTCTACAACAGTTCACCTCTTGCCAGATCACCCTAACCCTTCTTATATTTGTGTTTTTTATTTTTATTTTTATTCTTGTGTGTTGCTGCTACTGGCTCGACAAATTTCCCCTTGGGGATTAATAAAGTATATATCTATCTATCTATCTATCTATCTATCATTTAAGTGATGACATCATGAGTTCAGCCTGTGATGTCACACCTCCATCATGTTGAACACAGTCATCAATACCTGTGATTGATTAAAACAGAACTCCTTCGTCTTCATAGATTTATTATTTCATCTTTATTATTCTATTGAATTTTAACAGCAACCCCTCCCCCTCCCCCTCATGTCTTCTTGATGAGCCTGCTGATGGACATGAAGGCCTGCAGGAGGCCCAGTCCCTTCAGAGCGCTGCAGGCCTGGATCTCCCACAGCCGGTCCTCCTGACTGGGGAGGTCCAGCTGGGTGGAGATCTGAGGAGGAGGAGAACCAGTTGGTTAGATCCCAGTGGAACTGGTTTCATCCCAGTGGAACTGGTTTCATCCTAGTGGAACTAGTTTTATCCTAGTGGAACTGGTTTCATCCTAGTGGAACTGGTTTGATCCCAGTGGAACTGGTTTGATCCCAGTGGAACTGGTTTCATCTGAGTGGAACTGGTTTGATCCCAGTGGAACTGGTTTGATCCTAGTGGAACTGGTTTGATCCTAGTGGAACTGGTTTGATCCTAGTGGAACTGGTTTGATCCTAGTGGAACTGGTTTCATCCCAGTGGAACTGGTTTCATCCTAGTGGAACTGGTTTCATCCTAGTGGAACTGGTTTGATCCTAGTGGAACTGGCTTGATCCTAGTGGAACTGGTTTCATCCTAGTGGAACTGGTTTGATCCCAGTGGAACTGGTTTGATCCCAGTGGAACTGGTTTGATCCTAGTGGAACTGGTTTGATCCTAGTGGAACTGGTTTCATCACAGTGGAACTGGTTTGATCCTAGTGGAACTGGTTTCATCCTAGTGGAACTGGCTTGATCCTAGTGGAACTCGTTTCATCCCAGTGGAACTGGTTTGATCCTAGTGGAACTGGTTTCATCCTAGTGGAACTGGTTTGATCCTAGTGGAACTGGTTTGATCCTAGTGGAACTGGTTTGATCCCAGTGGAACTGGTTTGATCCTAGTGGAACTGGTTTGATCCTAGTGGAACTGGTTTCATCCCAGTGGAACTGGTTTGATCCTAGTGGAACTGGTTTCATCCTAGTGGAACTGGCTTGATCCTAGTGGAACTGGTTTCATCCCTGTGGAACTTGTTTGATCCTAGTGGAACTGGTTTCATCCTAGTGGAACTGGTTTGATCCTAGTGGAACTGGTTTGATCCTAGTGGAACTGGTTTCATCCCAGTGGAACTGGTTTGATCCTAGTGGAACTGGTTTCATCCTAGTGGAACTGGCTTGATCCTAGTGGAAGTGGTCTGATCCCAGTGGGTCCTACCTCCTGGATGGTCATGGAGTTGGCCTGGTCCTTCTTGTTGGCCAGGACCATCAGAGGAACTCCTCGCAGCTTCTCCTCATTCAGGATCTTCTTCAGGACCTTCTGGGCCTCCGGCAGCCGGTCTGGATCACTGCTGTCCACCACGAACACCAGGGCCTTGCAGTCGTCCAGGAAGTACCTGGAGACAGGAGGAGGGCTTAGCCTGTCTGTCTGTCTCTCTGTCTGTCTCTCTCTCCCTCTGTCTGTCTCTCTCTCCCTCTGTCTGTCTGTCTCTCCCTCTGTCTGTCTCTCTCTCCCTCTGTCTGTCTGTCTCTCCCTCTGTCTGTCTGTCTCTCCCTCTGTCTGTCTCTCTCTCCCTCTGTCTGTCTCTCTCTCCCTCTGTCTGTCTGTCTCTCCCTCTGTCTGTCTCTCTCTCCCTCTGTCTGTCTGTCTCTCTCTCCCTCTGTCTGTCTCTCTCTCCCTCTGTCTGTCTGTCTCTCCCTCTGTCTGTCTGTCTCTCTCTCCCTCTGTCTGTCTCTCTCCCTCTGTCTGTCTCTCCCTCTGTCTGTCTGTCTCTCTCTGTCTGTCTCTCTCTCCCTCTGTCTGTCTCTCTCTCCCTCTGTCTGTCTGTCTCTCTCTCCCTCTGTCTGTCTGTCTCTCTCTCCCTCTGTCTGTCTGTCTCTCTCTCCCTCTGTCTGTCTCTCTCTCCCTCTGTCTGTCTCTCTCTCCCTCTGTCTGTCTCTCTCTCCCTCTGCCTGTCTGTCTCTCCCTCTGCCTGTCTGTCTCTCTGTCTGTCTCTCTCTCCCTCTGTCTGTCTGTCTCTCTGTCTGTCTGTCTGTCTCTCCCTCTGTCTGTCTCTCTCTCCCTCTGTCTGTCTCTCTCTCCCCTGCCTGTCTGTCTCTCTCTCCCCTGCCTGTCTGTCTCTCCTCTGCCTGTCTGTCTCTCTCTCCCTCTGTCTGTCTCTCTCTCCCTCTGTCTGTCTGTCTCTCTCTGTCTGTCCCTCTGCCTGTCTGTCTCTCCCTCTGCCTCTCTGTCTCTCTGTCTCTCCCTCTGTCTGTCTCTCTCTCCCTCTGTCTGTCTGTCTCTCTCTGTCTGTCCCTCTGCCTGTCTGTCTCTCCCTCTGCCTGTCTGTCTCTCTCTCTCTGTCTCTCTCTCCCTCTGCCTGTCTCTCTCTCCCTCTGTCTGTCTCTCTGTCTGTCTCTCTGCCTGTCTGTTTCTGTCTGTCTCTCTGTCTGTCCCTCTGCCTGTCTCTCTCTCCCTCTGTCTGTCTGTCTCTCCCTCTGTCTGTCTCTCCCTCTGCCTGTCTGTCTCTCTGTCTCTCCCTCTGTCTGTCTGTCTCTCTGTCTGTCCCTCTGCCTGTCTCTCTCTCCCTCTGTCTGTCTCTCTCTCCCTCTGTCTGTCTCTCTCTCCCTCTGTCTGTCTGTCTCTCCCTCTGTCTGTCTCTCTCTCCCCTGCCTGTCTGTCTCTCTCTCCCCTGCCTGTCTGTCTCTCTCTCCCCTGCCTGTCTGTCTCTCTCTGTCTGTCTCTCGTCTCCCTCTGTCTGTCTCTCTCTCCCTCTGTCTGTCTGTCTCTCCCTCTGTCTGTCTCTCTCTCCCTCTGCCTGTCTGTCTCTCCCTCTGCCTCTCTGTCTCTCTGTCTCTCCCTCTGTCTGTCTGTCTCTCTGTCTCTCCCTCTGCCTGTCTGTCTCTCTCTCTCTCTCTCTCTGTCTCTCTCTCCCTCTGCCTGTCTCTCTCTCCCTCTGTCTGTCTCTCTGTCTGTCTCTCTGCCTGTCTGTCTCTGTCTGTCTCTCTGTCTGTCTGCCTGCCTGTCTGTCTGTCTTCCTTGTGTTTACCTCCAGTTGGCTCTCATGCTCTTCTGTCCTCCGACGTCCCAGACCGTCAGAGACGTCTTCTTGTCCAGTTCCAGAGATCCAACGTTAAAGCCAATGGTGGGAGACGTGTCCACCACCTGAAGGTCAACAGACAATCATCACTCTGATACTCTGATGATCACTCTGATGATCACTCTGATACTCTGATAATCACTCTGATACTCTGATGATCACTCTGATGATCACTCTGATAATCACTCTGATACTCTGATAATCACTCTGATGAGCACTCTGATAATCACTCTGATACTCTGATAATCACTCTGATACTCTGACGATCACTCTGACGATCACTCTGACGATCACTCTGATGATCACTCTGATGATCACTCTGATGATCACTCTGATAATCACTCTGATACTCTGATAATCACTCTGATACTCTGACGATCACTCTGACGATCACTCTGATGATCACTCTGATGATCACTCTGATGATCACTCTGATAATCACTCTGATACTCTGATAATCACTCTGATGAGCACTCTGATAATCACTCTGATACTCTGATAATCACTCTGATACTCTGACGATCACTCTGACGATCACTCTGATGATCACTCTGATGATCACTCTGATACTCTGATGATCACTCTGATGATCACTCTGATACTCTGATGATCACTCTGATGATCACTCTGATACTCTGATAATCACTCTGATGATCACTCTGATGATCACTCTGATGATCACTCTGATACTCTGATGATCACTCTGATACTCTGATGATCACTCTGATGATCACTCTGATATTCTGATAATCACTCTGATGATCACTCTGATACTCTGATAATCACTCTGATGATCACTCTGATGATCACTCTGATACTCTGATGATCACTCTGATACTCTGATAATCACTCTGATGATCACTCTGATGATCACTCTGATACTCTGATGATCACTCTGATACTCTGATGATCACTCTGATGATCACTCTGATACTCTGATAATCACTCTGATGATCACTCTGATGATCACTCTGATGATCACTCTGATACTCTGATGATCACTCTGATGATCACTCTGATACTCTGATAATCACTCTGATGATCACTCTGATGATCACTCTGATGATCACTCTGATACTCTGATGATCACTCTGATACTCTGATGAGCACTCTGATGATCACTCTGATACTCTGATGAGCACTCTGATGATCACTCTGATACTCTGATAATCACTCTGATGATCACTCTGATGATCACTCTGATGATCACTCTGACGATCACTCTGACGATCACTCTGATGATCACTCTGATAATCACTCTGATACTCTGATGATCACTCTGATGATCACTCTGATACTCTGATGATCACTCTGATGATCACTCTGATACTCTGATAATCACTCTGATACTCTGATGATCACTCTGATGATCACTCTGATAATCACTCTGATGATCTTCACAAGTTGGACCCTGGGACTCAGCCCTGTTAAACATGAAGGATCGACCTGTTGAGACTCACCTGTCCTGTCAGCAGTCTGGCCAATAGAGTCGACTTCCCCGCAGAGTCCAAACCAATCAGGACCACCTGAACACATGAACACAGCTGTTAACGTTCTGGTTCACGTCACTGATTGGCAGCTGCCATCAGGTGAGTGGTGGTTCACCTGAGGAGAGGTGGAGCTCTGAGTGTGACCCATCACTCTTCCTCTTCTTCTTCTTCTTCTTCTTCTTCTTCTTCTTCTTCTTCTTCTTCTTCTTCTTCTTCTTCTTCTTCTTCTCCAGCTGTAATACAAGCAGAGTAATGTCGACCTTCAGACAGACTGAAACTCACCTGTCTAACCTCTCTCAGGTGTGTTCAGGTTCAGTCAAGTAATCGGCCAATAGGAGCGCAGCAGCCAAAGAAAGCAGGTTGTGTGACAGTGGGACAGGTCTGACTACATATTTGCATCAAAGGTGGGAGGAGTGTGTGGAGGCAGCAGTTAACCCCGAGCCTCCTAGCAACACAAAGAACACATTTAATTCATGTTGAATACACTTTAAACATTGGCATCATTCACATTGACAACATTGACATCATTCACATTGACATCATTCACATTGACAACACTGACATCATTCACATTGACATCATTCACATTGACATCATTCACATTGACAACACTGACATCATTCACATTGACATCATTCACATTGACAACACTGACATCATTCACATTGATATCATTCACATTGACAACATTCACATTGACATCATTCACATTGACAACATTCACATTGACAACATTGACATCATTCACATTGACATCATTCACATTGACATCATTCACATTGATAACATTCACAACATTCACATTGACATCATTCACATTGATAACATTCACAACATTCACATTGACATCATTCACATTGATAACATTCACATTGACAACATTCACATTGATAACATTCACATTGACATCATTCACATTGACAACATACACATTATTCACATTGATAACATTCACATTGACAACATTGACATCATTCACATTGACAACATTGACATCATTCACATTGACATCATTCACATTGGCATCATTCACATTGACAACATTGACATCATTCACATTGACATCGTTCACATTGACAACATTGACATCATTCACATTGACATCATTCACATTGACACCATTGACATCATTCACATTGACATCATTCACATTGACAACATTGACATCATTCACATTGACATCATTCACATTGGCATCATTCACATTGACAACATTGACATCATTCACATTGACAACATTCACATTGACATCATTCACATTGACAACATTCACATTGACAACATTGACATCATTCACATTGACATCATTCACATTGTCAACATTCACATCATTCACATTGACATCATTCACATTGATAACATTCACATTGACAACATTCACATTATTCACATTGACATCATTCACATTGATAACTTTCAGATTGACAACATTCACATTGACATCATTCACATTGATAACATTCATATTGACATCATTCACATTGACATCATTCACATTGATAACATTCACATTGACATCATTCACATTGATAACATTCACATCATTCACATGGACATCATTCACATTGACAACATTCACATTCACATCATTCACATTGACATCATTCACATTGACATAATTCACATTGACATCATTCACATTGACAACATTCACATTGACATCATTCACATTGACAACATTCACATTATTCACATTGACATCATTCACATTGACATCATTCACATTGACAACATTCATATGAACATCATTCACATTGACATCATTCACATTGACAACATTCACATGGACAACATTCACATTGACAACATTCATATGAACATCATTCACATTGACATCATTCACATTGACAACATTCACATGGACATCATTCACATTGACATTATTCACATTGACAACATTCACATGGACATCATTCACATTGATAACATTCACATTCACATCATTCACATTGACAACATTCACATTGACAACATTCACATGAACATCATTCACATTGACATCATTCACATTGACAACATTCACATGAACATCATTCACATGAACATCATTCACATTGACATCATTCACATTGACATCATTCACATTGACAACATTCACATTGACAACATTCACATGGACATCATTCACATTGACAACATTCACATTGACAACATTCACATGAACATCATTCACATTGACAACATTCACATTGACAACATTCACCTTGACATCATTCACATTGACAACATTCACATTGACATCATTCACATTGACAACATTCACATGAACATCATTCACATTGACATCATTCACATTGACAACATTCACATGGACATCATTCACATTGACAACATTCACATTGACAACATTCACATGAACATCATTCACATTGACAACATTCACATTGACAACATTCACATGAACATCATTCACATTGACATCATTCACATTGACATCATTCACATTGACAACATTCACATGGACATCATTCACATTGACAACATTCACATTGACATCATTCACATTGACAACATTCACATGAACATCATTCACATTGACAACATTCACATTGACAACATTCACATTGACATCATTCATATTGACAACATTCACATTGACATCATTCACATTGACAACATTCATTACATTACATTACATGTCATTTGGCTGACGCCTTTATTCACATGAACATCATTCACATTGACAACATTCAAATTGACAACATTCACATTGACATCATTCACATTGACAACATTCACATGAACATCATTCACATTGACAACATTCACATTGACATCATTCACATTGACATCATTCACATTGACAACATTCACATGAACATCATTCACATGAACATCATTCACATTGACATCATTCACATTGACATCATTCACATTGACAACATTCACATTGACAACATTCACATTGACAACATTCACATGGACATCATTCACATTGACAACATTCACATTGACAACATTCACCTTGACATCATTCACATTGACAACATTCACATTGACATCATTCACATTGACAACATTCACATGAACATCATTCACATTGACATCATTCACATTGACAACATTCACATGGACATCATTCACATTGACAACATTCACATTGACAACATTCACATGAACATCATTCACATTGACAACATTCACATTGACAACATTCACATTGACAACATTCACATGAACATCATTCACATTGACATCATTCACATTGACAACATTCACATGGACATCATTCACATTGACAACATTCACATTGACATCATTCACATTGACAACATTCACATGAACATCATTCACATTGACAACATTCACATTGACATCATTCATATTGACAACATTCACATTGACATCATTCACATTGACAACATTCATTACATTACATTACATGTCATTTGGCTGACGCTTTTATTCACATGAACATCATTCACATTGACAACATTCAAATTGACAACATTCACATTGACATCATTCACATTGACAACATTCACATTGACATCATTCACATTGACAACATTCACATGAACATCATTCACATTGACAACATTCACATTGACATCATTCATATTGACATCATTCACATTGACAACATTCACATGGACATCATTCACATTGACAACATTCACATTGACAACATTCACATGAACATCATTCACATTGACAACATTCACCTTGACATCATTCACATTGACAACATTCACATTGACATCATTCACATTGACAACATTCACATGAACATCATTCACATTGACATCATTCACATTGACAACATTCACATGGACATCATTCACATTGACAACATTCACATTGACAACATTCACATGAACATCATTCACATTGACAACATTCACATTGACAACATTCACATTGACAACATTCACATGAACATCATTCACATTGACATCATTCACATTGACATCATTCACATTGACAACATTCACATGGACATCATTCACATTGACAACATTCACATTGACATCATTCACATTGACAACATTCACATGAACATCATTCACATTGACAACATTCACATTGACATCATTCATATTGACAACATTCACATTGACATCATTCACATTGACAACATTCATTACATTACATTACATGTCATTTGGCTGACGCTTTTATTCACATGAACATCATTCACATTGACAACATTCAAATTGACATCATTCACATTGACAACATTCACATTGACATCATTCACATTGACAACATTCACATTGACATCATTCATATTGACATCATTCACATTGACAACATTCACATTGACATCATTCATATTGACATCATTCACATTGACAACATTCACATTGACAACATTCACATTGACATCATTCATATTGACAACATTCACATTGACATCATTCACATTGACAACATTCATTACATTACATTACATGTCATTTGGCTGACGCTTTTATTCACATGAACATCATTCACATTGACAACATTCAAATTGACAACATTCACATTGACAACATTCACATTGACAACATTCACATTGACATCATTCATATTGACAACATTCACATTGACATCATTCACATTGACAACATTCATTACATTACATTACATGTCATTTGGCTGATGCTTTTATTCACATGAACATCATTCACATTGACAACATTCAAATTGACAACATTCACATTGACATCATTCACATTGACAACATTCACATTGACATCATTCACATTGACAACATTCACATTGACATCATTCATATTGACATCATTCACATTGACAACATTCACATTGATAACATTCACATTGACAACGTTCACTCACACACACACAGGCACACTATGAAGAGCAGTAATGCTCCTCCTCCAGGTTCAGCGAGGCGGAGGAGGAGCCGTGGCCGGGGAGGAGGGGTCTGTCTCCGGGTATATAGTAGGCTCTTCCCGCCTCCTCCTTCCTTCTCTCCTCCTCCGGCGGCTCCTTCCTTCCTCCTCCCCGGATCCTCACCGCCATTATGGGCTTCGGTGACTTGAAATCGGCCTCTGGACTAAAAGTGCTGAACGGCTTTCTGTCGGAGCGCAGCTACATCGAGGGGTCAGTCCGGTAGAGCCCGGTAGAGCCCGGTGGAAGCCGGTAGAAGCCAGAAACCAGTAGAAACTGAGAAGCTGCCGGCCGGCCGACATCTTGGATCCTCGCTAAGAGAAGTCCGCTGTCTGTTAGCATTAGCTATCTGCTAGCGGCCTGAAACGTTACGCATTAAACCGACTTTAATGTATTATTGTCCGCACGACAGGGAGATAACCAATAAGAGAAGAGCTCAAAGTAGAGGTTGAGTTTATTTTTGGTGGTTTCTGATGTGAAGTCGCTTATGTGTTCGCATTGTGCCACATGGTGCTAACTAATGCTACGTGTTGGGGTCACGTGACCGTTCTTATGTTTATTTCTTAATCAGTTTACTTATTACAACTTACATTTATCACGAGATTGTTTTATCTATTCATTATCACGTGCACTTTATTATGTTACTGTCAAACGTGGATCAGAACTCTGAAGTGTCCCTCGGCCTGTAGTCGGAACTACGGTGGCCGTCGGGTAACATACCCGTTTGTCCTCTCTGGGCGTCTGTAGAAACGCGTGTTGGTTATTCACTAATGCTATCATGTCTTAGTCCTTTAACATGACCTGTCCTCATCCTCAGCTATGTCCCGTCTCAGGCCGACGTGACTGTCTTCGAGGTGATCTCGGCCCCGCCCACCGCCGACCTAAGCCACGCCCTGCGCTGGTACAACCACATCCAGTCCTACCAGAGCCAGAGGAGCAGGTGAGGGTGGTGACGTCAGCAATAGTGTGTCTGTTTAAACGGGTGGGTGTGTGACTTTACCTCCTGTTAGTCTCCCAGGTGTGAAGAAGCCTCTGGGTCAGTATGGCCCTCCAGGAGTGGCTGACACCACCTCAGGCTCCGCCCCCGCCGCCAAGGCCAACGATGATGACGATGACATCGACCTGTTCGGCTCCGACGATGAGGTGACTTCACAGTGATGTCACCGGACCTCGATCAGCTGACCTGTGTTGGCGTGTTAAACGGTCCCTGTGTTCTGTCTGGCAGGAGGATGCAGAGGCAGAGAAACTAAAGGAGCAACGGATGGCAGAGTACGCAGCCAAGAAATCAAAGAGTAGGTCACAGCCAATCACAGTATTGATCCATTCACCCGCTCTTCATGATGATCAACCAATCACCATCTTTCGACTGACCTCCTGATGGACACCTTGTTTACCTGAGAGCCTCCTGGCTCCTGGGACTGCACTGTCAGACTGGTTTCCATGGTAACTGATTTTTCTTCCTCACCAGAACCCACCCTCATCGCCAAATCTTCGATTCTATTGGACGTCAAGCCATGGGACGATGAGACGGACATGTCCAAGCTGGAGGAGTGCGTCCGCAGCATTCAGATTGACGGGCTGGTCTGGGGACAGTGTAAGAGTCCTATGTTCCACACATCCAAGTGTTATTCTATAGTTATAGTCTGCAGACTTGATGATGATCAAACACCATCTTTCAACTGAATGTGTGATGTTACCCAACGATCTGAAACCTGCAGAGAAACTGATAAGTTATTGATGATCATTGATGTGTCATAATAATCAAAGCGTTTCCTTTCCTGCAGCCAAACTGGTCCCCGTGGGTTACGGCATCAAGAAGCTGCAGATCGGGTGTGTGGTGGAAGACGAGAAGGTGAGTCGCTGTCAACATGGCCTGTTTGTTTACCGCTCTTCCTGTTGTTTAACCCCGTCTTCCTGTCTCCAGGTGGGCACAGACATCCTGGAGGAACGCATCTCGGCCTTCGAGGATTTTATTCAGTCGATGGACGTTGCAGCTTTCAACAAGATCTAAACACAAACTAATAAAAGCACTTCAACACAACTGGGTCTTTAATTTAAATAAGCCATGTTGCTGTTTATAATGAGTTTACTTTATTACATTGGCAAGCTTCATGTAACTGAATAATCCAAATCGGTGTTGTCTTTGAACAAAGTGTGTCTCACTAGTTTTGGGTGTATTTGAGTCGTCAAGAGCTGTAGTCCTCCTTCCGACCTGTTGGCGGCAGCACCGTCGGGCTGCTGCGAGACGTTCCGTCTAATGACGCAGAAGAAGTCAGACCGGAAACGAGAACCCTTCGATCTGCGAAGGAGGAGGAAGGGAAGTTATCGGTATCAACGTCACTGACTCGACCAACATGGTAACGGGGAGGCGGCGCGCAAACAAGTGTCGTTGCAGCTGCGCTCTGGGCCACGTCACAGGCTACAGAACCTCTTCTCTATAAATGTTTAAACGGAACACTCCTGTTTCAAGCTATTAGTGTGACCAGACTACATCTGTATGTACTCGTTATTGAATCGTTCAGCTTGTCTGCCTCTTAATCGGTTTCACTTGTTGAAGCTAAATTGGTTATCTGAATATATTTTGACTCATGGACCCTCTAATTGTAATAATTCATGAGAATTTAAATATGCGCACAAACAGAAGTGACATTTGACAACTTTTATAATGTTGGCAGATGTTTATTTCTGTAAACACACTTGGTCAGGTAAGACATGTTTCTTCGTTGTATAACGTTACATCAACATCAATAAGTTAATGTTGAATAAACAACTTCTATAACCTGAAAGTCATCAGTGTGTCAGTTCTCACAGCGTCCACCAGGTGGTGTATGGAGCTCCCCACCTGGTCCGCAGCCTGCAGAAGCTCCGCCCTCTCACCTGTTGACGTAAGATGATCCTGTATGAGTCATGGACAGGATCACAGCAGGTCGATCAGAATATTCAGTTCAACAGTCACGGAGCGTTTTATTATTATTAAAACTGAAGTTATTATAAAGAACTCTAAAATGTCTGATTCATATGTAGTTACAATATCTTGTAATTCGACTTCTTCCATTTATATTTTGTATGACATTCATATGTTTTACTGACCTGTCTGTCTCTCTCTCCACCTGTCTGTCTCCATCACTGTCTTCAGTCTCTCGACAGTCTCCTGCAGCAGCTCCTCTGGACTACACGTCCCACAATCCTCTGCTTCAGACAGACAGGCGTCCTGTGTCCCCGCCTCCTTAGATTCATCCTGTTGTCCTATTGGACAGCAGACCAGCCAGTCACCGATGCAATGTGACAGAGGTGTGTCCCGGTGCATTGTGGGAAATAGAGTTTGTAGTTCTCCCTCGCTCCACTCGTCCCCGGCCTTCAGCAACACTTCATCCTCGTCTTCATCCACTTCTGTGTTTCTCTGCGTGTCAGACGTTTGAATGATGTGTCCTCTGTCCGTGTCCTTCATGTCCTCTGTGTCCTTCATGTCCTCTGTGTCCTTCATGTCCTTTGTGTCCTCTGTGTCCTTCATGTCATCTGTGTCCTCTGTGTCCTTCGTGTCCTCTGTGTCCTTCATGTCATCTGTGTCCTTCATGTCCTCTGTGTCCTTCGTGTCCTCTGTGTCCTTCATGTCATCTGTGTCCTTCATGTCATCTGTGTCCTTCATGTCCTCTGTGTCCTTCATGTCCTCTGTGTCCTCTGTGTCCTTCGTGTCCTCTGTGTCCTTCGTGTCCTCTGTGTCCTTCATGTCCTCTGTGTCCTTCGTGTCCTCTGTGTCCTTCATGTCCTCTGTGTCCTTCGTGTCCTCTGTGTCCTTCATGTCCTCTGTGTCCTTCATGTCATCTGTGTCCTTCATGTCCTCTGTGTCCTTCGTGTCCTCTGTGTCCTTCATGTCATCTGTGTGTCCTCTGTGTCCTCTGTGTCCTTCATGTCATCTGTGTCCTCTGTGTCCTTCATGTCATCTGTGTCCTTCATGTCCTCTGTGTCCTTCATGTCCTCTGTGTCCTTCGTGTCCTCTGTGTCCTTCGTGTCCTCTGTGTCCTTCATGTCTCTGCTTTGTGGTGTGTTGTTGACATGTTGTTGAACCTCCATCTTGTTCAGAGCCTGGAGAAATTAAGAGGAACAATATTTACCTGTGTGTGTGTTACCTGTGTGTTGTTACCTGTATGTGTGTTAGCTGTGTGTTACCTGTGTGTTGTTACCTGTGTGTGTTACCTGTGTGTGTTACCTGTGTGTTGTTACCTGTTGTTACCTGTGTGTGTTACCTGTGTGTGTTACCTGTGTGTGTTGTTACCTGTGTGTGTTACCTGTGTGTTGTTACCTGTGTGTGTGTTACCTGTGTGTTGTTACCTGTGTGTGTTACCTGTGTGTTGTTACCTGTGTGTTGTTACCTGTGTGTGTGTTACCTGTGTGTGTTACCTGTGTGTGTTGTTACCTGTGTGTGTTGTTACCTGTGTGTTGTTACCTGTGTGTGTTACCTGTGTGTTGTTACCTGTGTTGTTACCTGTGTGTGTTACCTGTGTGTGTGTTACCTGTGTGTTGTTACCTGTGTGTTGTTACCTGTGTGTTGTTACCTGTGTGTTGTTACCTGTGTGTTGTTACCTGTGTGTTGTTACCTGTGTGTTGTTACCTGTGTGTTACCAAAGGTTACCTGTGTGTTGTTACCTGTGTGTGTTGTTACCTGTGTGTTGTTACCTGTGTGTTGTTACCTGTGTGTTGTTACCTGTGTGTTGTTACCTGTGTGTGTGTTACCTGTGTTGTTACCTGTGTGTGTGTTACCTGTGTGTGTGTTACCTGTGTGTGTGTGTTACCTGTGTGTTGTTACCTGTGTGTGTTACCTGTGTGTTGTTACCTGTGTGTTGTTACCTGTGTGTTACCTGTGTGTGTTACCTGTGTGTTGTTACCTGTGTGTTGTTACCTGTGTGTTGTTACCTGTGTTGTTACCTGTGTGTTGTTACCTGTGTGTTGTTACCTGTGTGTGTGTGTTACCTGTGTGTTGTTACCTGTGTGTTGTTACCTGTGTGTTGTTACCTGTGTGTTGTTACCTGTGTTGTTACCTGTGTGTGTTACCTGTGTGTTGTTACCTGTGTGTTGTTACCTGTGTGTTGTTACCTGTGTGTTGTTACCTGTGTGTTGTTACCTGTGTGTGTGTTACCTGTGTGTTGTTACCTGTGTGTTGTTACCTGTGTGTTGTTACCTGTGTGTGTTACCTGTGTGTTGTTACCTGTGTGTTACCTGTGTGTTGTTACCTGTGTGTTGTTACCTGTGTGTTGTTACCTGTGTGTGTGTGTTACCTGTGTGTTGTTACCTGTGTGTTGTTACCTGTGTGTGTTACCTGTGTGTTGTTACCTGTGTGTGTTACCTGTGTTACCTGTGTGTTGTTACCTGTGTGTGTGTTACCTGTGTGTTGTTACCCGTGTTGTTACCTGTGTGTTGTTACCTGTGTGTTGTTACCCGTGTGTGTGTTACCTGTGTGTTACCTGTGTTGTTACTGTGTGTGTGTTACCTGTGTGTTGTTACCTGTGTGTTGTTACCTGTGTTGTTACCTGTGTTGTTACCTGTGTGTTGTTACCTGTGTGTGTGTTACCTGTGTGTTGTTACCTGTGTGTGTGTTACCTGTGTGTTTTACCTGTGTGTGTTGTTACCTGTGTGTGTTACCTGTGTGTTACCTGTGTGTGTTACCTGTGTGTTGTTACCTGTGTGTTGTTACCTGTGTGTGTTACCTGTGTGTTACCTGTGTGTGTTACCTGTGTGTGTTACCTGTGTGTTGTTACCTGTGTGTGTTACCTGTGTTGTTACCTGTGTGTGTTACCTGTGTTACCTGTGTGTTGTTACCTGTGTGTTGTTACCTGTGTGTTACCTGTGTGTGTTAACTGTGTGTGTTACGTGTGTTGTTACCTGTGTGTGTTACCTGTGTGTGTTACCTGTGTGTTACCTGTGTGTTGTTACCTGTGTTTGTTACCTGTGTTTGTTACCTGTGTGTGTTACCTGTGTGTGTTACCTGTGTGTGTGTTACCTGTGTGTGTGTTACCTGTGTGTTTGTTACCTGTGTTTGTTACCTGTGTGTTGTTACCTGTGTGTTGTTACCTGTGTGTGTGTTACCTGTGTGTTGTTACCTGTGTGTTACCTGTGTGTTACCTGTGTGTGTTACCTGTGTGTTGTTACCTGTGTGTTACCTGTGTGTGTTACCTGTGTGTTGTTACCTGTGTGTTGTTACCTGTGTGTGTTACCTGTGTGTTACCTGTGTGTGTTACCTGTGTGTTGTTACCTGTGTGTGTTACCTGTGTGTTGTTACCTGTGTGTTGTTACCTGTGTGTTGTTACCTGTGTGTTACCTGTGTGTTACCTGTGTTGTTACCTGTGTTGTTACCTGTCATTACCTCCAGGTGCTCTGTTACCTGTGTGGACAGTGAACATCACACCTGTGTGTGTTCAATCAGTGTTACTCCAAAAGTAAGTGAGGAAGAAGATGACCTGTGTGGAAGAAGAAGAGGAGAAGAAGGAGAAGAAGAGAGGAAGAAGAAGATGAAGAAGGAGGAGAAGAAGGAGGAGAAGAAGAAGAGGAAGGAGAAGAAGAAGGAGGAGAAGAAGAAGAGGAAGGAGAAGAAGAAGAAGAGGAAGGAGGAGAAGAAGAGGAAGAATGAGAAGAAGAAGAGGAAGAAGAAGAAGAAGGAGGAGAAGAAGAGGAAGGATGAGAAGAAGAAGAGGAAGGAGAAGAAGAAGAAGAGGAAGGAGGAGAAGAAGAAGAAGGAGAAGAAGAGGAAGGATGAGAAGAAGAGGAAGGAGGAGAAGAGGAAGGATGAGAAGAAGAAGAGGAAGGAGAAGAAGAAGAAGAGGAAGGAGAAGAAGAAGAAGAGGAAGGAGGAGAAGAGGAAGAAGGAGAAGAAGAGGAAGGATGAGAAGAAGAAGAGGAAGGAGGAGAAGAAGAAGGAGGAGAAGAAGAGGAAGGATGAGAAGAAGAAGAGGAAGGAGGAGAAGAGGAAGGATGAGAAGAAGATTGTTTCTCACCATTTGTCTCTCTGCAAGTTTCTGACTTCACTCAGCAGAACAGACGGCTTCAGCTGAACAACAACAACACATGAATAATATTATTGTAACTATCAAATCAACAGATAGCATGAACACCCAGGGAGGTCATCAGAGGTCACCTGCTGAGCCTCCTCGTCAGTCTGCAGAGCTTTTGATGAAAACGAGCAGGAAGGAGGTTGATCATCGGAGGAGGGACTGTGACTGACAGCTGAGGCAGCCAATCGTGTTGAGGCATCAGAGGGGGGCGGAGCCCTGAGAGACAAAGGCTTATTAGACCAGGTCTTAAAAAGGAATGTGGAAGATACAACTCACACCTGTCTCACCTGTCCTGAGGCTCCGCCCACATCAGGACCCTCCTACTATGGTCCTCTCCCCGAGTGTAGCGCCATGGCAACAGGGCGTGTGCACTTGCACACCTGAAGGTCGCGACAGATCTGTCTACCTGTGTGTTACCTGTGTGTTTACCTGTGTGTGTTACCTGTGTGTTACCTGTGTGTGTGTTACCTGTGTGTGTTACCTGTGTGTGTTACCTGTGTGTTGTTACCTGTGTGTTGTTACCTGTGTGTGTTACCTGTGTGTTGTTACCTGTGTGTGTTACCTGTGTGTTACCTGTGTGTGTTACCTGTGTGTGTTACCTGTGTGTGTTACCTGTGTGTGTTACCTGTGTGTTGTTACCTGTGTGTGTGTTACCTGTGTGTGTTACCTGTGTGTTGTTACCTGTGTGTGTGTTACCTGTGTGTTGTTACCTGTGTGTTGTTACCTGTGTTGTTACCTGTGTGTGTTACCTGTGTGTTGTTACCTGTGTGTGTGTTACCTGTGTGTTGTTACCTGTGTGTGTGTTACCTGTGTGTTGTTACCTGTGTGTTACCTGTGTGTTACCTGTGTGTTGTTACCTGTGTGTGTTACCTGTGTGTTGTTACCTGTGTGTTGTTACCTGTGTGTGTTACCTGTGTGTTGTTACCTGTGTGTGTTGTTACCTGTGTGTTGTTACCTGTGTGTGTGTTACCTGTGTGTTGTTACCTGTGTGTTACCTGTGTGTGTTGTTACCTGTGTGTGTTACCTGTGTGTTACCTGTGTTACCCTGTGTGTTACCTGTGTGTGTTACCTGTGTGTTGTTACCTGTGTGTTGTGTGTGTTGTTACCTCTGTGTGTTACCTGTGTGTTACCTGTGTGTTGTTACCTGTGTGTTGTTACCTGTGTGTGTTGTTACCTGTGTTGTTACCTGTGTGTTGTTACCTGTGTGTTACCTGTGTGTTGTTACCTGTGTGTGTTACCTGTGTGTTACCTGTGTGTTGTTACCTGTGTGTTGTTACCTGTGTGTGTTGTTACCTGTGTGTTACCTGTGTGTTGTTACCTGTGTGTGTGTTACCTGTGTGTGTGTTACCTGTGTGTGTGTTACCTGTGTGTGTTACCTGTGTGTGTGTTACCTGTGTGTGTTACCTGTGTGTTGTTACCTGTGTGTTGTTACCTGTGTGTTGTTACCTGTGTGTGTTACCTGTGTTGTTACCTGTGTGTTGTTACCTGTGTGTTACCTGTGTTGTTACCTGTGTGTGTTGTTACCTGTGTTGTTACCTGTGTGTGTTACCCGTGTGTGTTACCCGTGTGTTACCTGTGTGTTACATGTGTGTGTTACCTGTGTGTTACCCGTGTGTGTTACCTGTGTGTTACCCGTGTGTGTGTGTTACCTGTGTGTGTTACCTGTGTGTGTTACCTGTGTGTGTTACCTGTGTGTTACATGTGTGTGTTACCTGTGTGTGTTACCCGTGTGTGTTACCTGTGTGTTACCCGTGTGTGTTACCTGTGTGTTGTTACCTGTGTGTTGTTACCTGTGTGTGTGTTACCTGTGTGTGTTACCTGTGTGTTGTTACCTGTGTGTGTTACCTGTGTGTTACCTGTGTGTGTTACCTGTGTTACCTGTGTGTTACCTGTGTGTGTTACCTGTGTGTGTTACCTGTGTGTGTTACCTGTGTGTGTTACCTGTGTGTGTTACCTGTGTGTTGTTACCTGTGTGTTACCTGTGTGTGTGTTACCTGTGTGTTACCTGTGTGTTACCTGTGTGTGTTACCTGTGTGTGTGTGTTACCTGTGTGTGTTACCTGTGTGTGTTACCTGTGTGTGTTACCTGTGTGTGTGTTACCTGTGTGTTACCTGTGTGTTACCTGTGTGTGTTACCTGTGTGTGTGTTACCTGTGTGTTGTTACCTGTGTGTTGTTACCTGTGTGTTACCTGTGTGTGTTACCTGTGTGTTACCTGTGTGTTGTTACCTGTGTGTGTTACCTGTGTGTTGTTACCTGTGTGTTACCTGTGTGTGTTACCCGTGTGTGTTACCTGTGTGTTACCTGTGTGTGTTACCCGTGTGTGTTACCTGTGTGTGTTACCCGTGTGTGTTACCTGTGTGTGTGTTACCCGTGTGTGTTACCTGTGTGTGTTACCTGTGTGTGTTACCTGTGTGTGTTACCTGTGTGTGTTACCTGTGTGTTACCTGTGTGTGTTACCTGTGTGTTACCTGTGTGTTACCTGTGTGTTGTTACCTGTGTGTGTTACCTGTGTGTGTTACCTGTGTGTTACCTGTGTGTGTTACCTGTGTGTGTGTTACCTGTGTGTTGTTACCTGTGTGTGTTACCTGTGTGTGTTACCTGTGTGTGTGTTACCTGTGTGTTGTTACCTGTGTGTGTTACCTGTGTGTGTGTTACCTGTGTGTGTTACCTGTGTGTTACCTGTGTGTGTTACCTGTGTGTGTTACATGTGTGTGTTACCTGTGTGTGTGTTACCTGTGTGTTGTTACCTGTGTGTGTGTTACCTGTGTGTGTTACCTGTGTGTTGTTACCTGTGTGTGTTACCTGTGTGTTACCTGTGTGTTGTTACCTGTGTGTGTTACCTGTGTGTTGTTACCTGTGTGTTGTTACCTGTGTGTTACCTGTGTGTGTGTTACCTGTGTGTTGTTACCTGTGTGTTGTTACCTGTGTGTTGTTACCTGTGTGTGTTACCTGTGTGTTACCTGTGTGTTGTTACCTGTGTGTGTTACCTGTGTGTTACCTGTGTGTTGTTACCTGTGTTGTTACCTGTGTGTGTTACCTGTGTGTTACCTGTGTGTGTTGTTACCTGTGTGTTGTTACCTGTGTGTGTTACCTGTGTGTTACCTGTGTGTTTTACCTGTGTGTTTTTCCTGTGTGTGTGTTACCTGTGTGTTGTTACCTGTGTGTTTTACCTGTGTGTGTGTTACCTGTGTGTTTTACCTGTGTGTTGTTACCTGTGTGTTACCTGTGTGTTGTTACCTGTGTTTGTTACCTGTGTGTTTGTTACCTGTGTGTGTTGTTACCTGTGTGTGTTACCTGTGTGTGTTACCTGTGTGTGTTACCTGTGTGTTGTTACCTGTGTGTGTTACCTGTGTGTTGTTACCTGTGTGTTGTTACCTGTGTGTTACCTGTGTGTGTTACCTGTGTGTTGTTACCTGTGTGTTGTTACCTGTGTGTTACCTGTGTGTGTTACCTGTGTGTGTTACCTGTGTGTTGTTACCTGTGTGTTACCTGTGTTGTTACCTGTGTGTTGTTACCTGTGTTGTTACCTGTGTGTTACCTGTGTGTTACCTGTGTGTGTGTTACCTGTGTGTGTTACCTGTGTGTTGTTACCTGTGTGTGTTACCTGTGTGTGTGTTACCTGTGTGTGTTACCTGTGTGTTGTTA
>NC_079401.1:393869-441369 GCF_029220125.1 Pseudoliparis swirei
AAGTAGACAGAGAGAGACAGAGGGAGAGAGAGACAGGTGTAAGGCAGAGGAGAGAGAGACAGAGGGAGAGAGGTGAGGGGAGAGAGAGACAGGCAGAGGGAGAGAGAGACAGACAGGCAGAGGGAGAGACAGACAGGCAGAGGCAGAGAGAGACAGAGAGACAGAGGGAGAGAGAGACAGACAGGCAGAGGGAGAGAGAGACAGAGGGAGAGAGAGACAGACAGGCAGGGGAGAGAGAGACAGAGACAGAGAGAGAGACAGACAGACAGGTTCCCAGGGTGTATGAGAGACAGAGGAGAGAGCAGACAGGCAGAGGGAGAGACCAGTGAGAGAGAGAGACAGAGGGAGAGAGAGACAGACAGGAGACAGGCAGAGATGAGACAGACAGTGGCATGGAGAGATGAGAGGGAGAGAGAGAGACAGACAGGACAGAGGGATGAGAGACAGGCAAGAGAGAGAGAGACAGAGGGAGAGAGAGACAGACAGGCAGGGAGGCGAGGAGAGAGAGACAGACAGGTTCCAGGGGAGTGAAGAGCAGAGGGACATGGAACATGACCAGACAGAGGAGAGAGATTGACAGACAGCGGAGGGGCAAATGAGGACATGTCCTGGAGACATGGAGACATGACAGAGGGAGAGAGAGACAGACATGGAGAGGGACATGAATACATGGAGAGACAGAATGAGAGACATGAGGGTTCACCTCTGTATAAAATCATGAGGACATGTGAGAGACATGAGGAGATGAGGATGATGATGGAAGGACATGAGACGACATGCTCGAATTTGAGACTCAGAGATGAGAGACATGAAGAAGCGAAGACATGGATGATGAAGACATGACATGGTCATGGGTATGGATGAATGGACATGAAGACATGATGAGGACATGATGAGGGACATGAGACGCGGGGACATGAGGACATGGAGATATGAAGACATGGAGACATGAGGACATGGAAGCGTGAACATGGAGATGGATGAACATGGAGACATGAAGACATGAAGGACATGGGACATGAAGGACATGGAGACATGGATATGTAGACATGATATGTGGGCATGACAGACAGATATGACAGGAGAAGATAAGACATGTAATGGAGACATGAAGATATGAGACATGAAGACATGGAATATGAAGACATGAGGACATGGAAGACATGGAGACATGAGAACAGGATGGAGATTTGAAGACATGAGGGACATGGAGACATAAGATATGGAGGCATATATGAAGACATGGAGCATGAGAAGGAATACATGAAGGACATGGAGACATGATGAGGACATGAAGACATGGAGAAAATGGGACATACGGAGACATGAAGACATGAGCTGAGGACATGAAGACATGAGAAGAATGGAGACATGGAGACATGGAACATGAGGGATATGGAGCAGAAGACAGACATGGAGACATGACAGACATGGAACATGAGGACATTGGAGAGACATGAGGACATGAAGACATGGAGACATGAAGACATGGAGACATGAAGACATCTCTGGTAGGGCATTTAATTAACTGTCTATATTTAGGGAGTTCGTGGCTGAGGTTTGAGGACATGGAGACATGAAGACACGGAGACATGAAGACATGAGGACATGAAGACACGGAGACATGAATACATGGAGACATGAAGACATGGAGACATGAAGACATGGAGACATGAAGACATGAAGACATGAAGACATGGAGACATGAGGACATGAAGACATGGAGACATGAATACATGGAGACATGAAGACACGAGGACATGAAGACATGGAGACATGAATACATGGAGACATGAAGACATGGAGACATGAAGACATGAAGACATGAGGACATGAATACATGAGGACATGGAGACATGAGGACATGGAGACATGAAGACATGAGGACATGGAGACATGAGGACATGAAGACATGAGGACATGAAGACATGAGGACATGGAGACATGAGGACATGGAGACATGAAGACATGGAGACATGAGGACATGAAGACATAAGGACATGAGGACATGGAGGAGATATAAATACTAGGGCTGTCAATCGATTAAAAAAAATTAACTAATTAATCGCACATTTAGAAATCGCGATTAATCGCAATTAAAAGTTTATTCCTTCTTTTTAAAGACAAAACTGCACACAGAGCTGTTTTCAAAGAGGCTCCTACATATACAGTGCCAGCGAGGTATTTAATATCGTGGATGACAAATTGTTTCTTCAGTGAAACATCAGATTAGTAACAAACAAAAAAAGTATATTGAGACCCCATTGGTCCTGTCATCTTTAACACTGAACAGCAGAACCAGTGGCCTTGGTGACTGACTGACATTCACATATGTCACGTTAACCCTCTGGAGGCTGGGGGCATTTTCTCCATTTTGCAAAAAAAAGTAAATTCACCTTTTAAAGACTTTTGCATATGACACATACCCACGTGTTATACATCAAACATTCCAGAACAATCTCAGCTCTATATATTGAGGCACATTGTCCTCGCGTCGTGTTCTCTGCTTCTCTGACTGACAGGCTGCTCATGAGCCTCACATGTGTGGTGGGAGGTCCTTGTGATTTACTGAGTGATCATTGGTTGTTGTTTTTCGCAAAATGTTGACAGACAAACGGATTGACCAATCACGGTGAAGGTTTCGTGTGACGAGTTCTTTCCGCGCCGCGTCACCCGACACGTCGCCCCTCCGTTCTATTACATTACATTACATGTCATTTAGCAGACGCTTTTATCCAAAGCGACTTACAATAAGTGCATTTCAACCTAGAGTACAAACTAAGAACAACAAGAATACAGGAAGTAACATTTCCTCAACATAGTCGAACTACAAAAGTACCATAAGTAAGTGCTATCTAAGTGCCACTGAAGTGCTAATCTGTGTTTTAATCCAGATATAGTCGGAAAAGGTGTGTTTTCAGTCTCCGACGGAAGATGTAGAGACTTTCTGCTGTCCTGATGTCAGTGGGGAGCTCGTTCCACCACTGAGGAGCCAGGACAGCAAACAGTCTGGATTTGAGTGATTAGCTCGAGGTGCAGGAGTCACAAGGCGATTGGCTGTTGCCGAGCGGAGCGAGCGTGCGGGTGTGCGGTGTGACCATATCCCGGATGTAGGCGGGGCCCGATCCGTCTGAGCACGATACGCCAGGACCAGTGTTTTGAAGCGGATGCGAGCAGCCACGGTAACCAGTGGAGAGAGCGGAGGAGCGGAGTGGTGTGGGTGAATTTCGGGAGGCTGAAGACCAGTCGAGCTGCTGCATTCTGGATGAGCTGCAGGGGTCGGATGGCCTTAGCAGGTAGACCAGCCAGGAGGGAGTTGCAGTAGTCGAGGCGTGAAATGACCAGAGCCTGGATCAGAACCTGCGCCGCCTTCTGAGTAAGAAGAGGCCGTATTCTCCTGATGTTGTGCAACATGTACCTACAGGAACGCGTCGTCACAGTGATGTTGGCCGTCAGGTTGACTGTCTAGTGTCACCCCGAGGTTCCTGGCAGTCAGGGTAGGGGCCAACACAGAGCTGTTGAAGGTGATAGTCAGGTCGTGGGTGGGGGAGCCTTTCCCTGGAAGGAATAGTAGCTCAGTCTTGTCAGGGTTGATCTTCAGGTGGTGAGCAGACATCCACTGAGAGATGTCAGTCAGACAGGCAGAGATTCGTGCCGCCACCTGTGTTTCGGACGGTGGAAACGAGAAGATCAGTTGGGTGTCATCAGCATAGCTATGGTAGGAGAAGCCATGCGAGCGAATGACAGAGCCGAGAGAATTTGTGTACAGAGAGAAGAGGAGGGACCCAGGACGGAGCCTTGAGGAACCCCAGTAGTGAGAGGACAAGGATCAGACACAGATCCTCTCCAAGTTACCCGGTAGGTGCGGTCTTTAAGGTAGGAAGAGAAAAGAGCGAGTGCAGTGCCTGAGATCCCCAGGTCCTGAAGAGAAGAGATCAGGATCTGGTGGTTCACGGTGTCAAATGCTGCAGAAAGGTCGAGAAGGATAAGGACAGAGGAGAGAGAGGCTGCTCTAGCAGTGTGAAGCTGCTCAGAGACAGCAAGGAGGGCAGTCTCTGTCGAGTGGCCGGCCTTGAATCCAGACTGGTGAGGGTCAAGAAGGTTGTTACTGTGGAGACAGGAGGACACTTGGCTCCAGAGAGCTCGCTCCAGAGTTTTGGAGAGAAAAGGAAGAAGAGAGACCGGTCTGTAGTTGCTGACTTCAGACGGGTCGAGGTGGTTTCTTCAGGAGAGGGTTGACTCTCGCCTCCTTCAGAGAGTTAGGGAAACAGCCAGTTGAGAGGGAGCTGTTAATAAGATGGGTGAGGAAGGTCATAAGGTCAGGAGCAATAGCCTGGAGAATGTGGGACGGGGTCAAGGGCACAGGTGGTCGGTCGAGCGTTGGTCTCCAAGCTAAGAACTTGATTGGGAGACAAGGGGGTGAAAGAGGAAAGAGAGGGGGATGAAGAAGTTAGTGTTGGTGAGGTGATAGAAGATGGATTTGTAAAGGAGGAGCGTATGTCGTCTATCTTGTTTGTAAAGTAGTCGACAAAGTGGCTCGGCAAAAGGGTGGAAGGAGGAGCGGGACAGGGGGATCAAGGAGGTTGGAAAAGATAGAGAAGAGTTTTTTGGAGTTAGAGAAGGAAGACTGAATTTTGGTCAGGTAGAACGAGCTTTTGGCTGCAGAGATAGAGGAAGAGAAGGAGGAGAGGAGAGATTGATAGAAGAGCAAGTCTTCCGCTTGATTCGATTTGCGCCATTTTCTTTCCGCCGCTCGCAGGGTGGCTCTCTCGGCGCGCACCGAGTCCGACAACCACGGAGCCGGAGAGGATTTCCGAACCGGTCGTGTCTTAAAAGGACAAAGAGAATCAAGAGTCTCGCCTCACAGGTAGAAAATGCACACGAAAATGCACACGAAAATGCACACGTTCCTCTGTGTATCAGAGGGGGAGACCCGACTGATTCATCCACGAGTTAAACTGATTTCTGCTCCTTATTTTCGCGGAGAAATAATTGTTTTAAAAACGGAAACAGTGTCAAACCGCACTGCCGCGGTTTGACACTCAGAGTGTAAAACTTCAACGAACACCGGAAGCAAGTCGAAGTGTCCTTGAGCAAGGCACTGAACCCCCAGTTGCTTCCCGGGCGCATCACTGCAGCCCACTGCTCCTTAATAACTAAGGATGGGTTAAATGCAGAGAACTAATTTCCCCTTGTGGATTAATAAAGTATATAAAAAAATAATAAAAAAAGTTGCATTAATTGCGTTAAAATATTTTAGTGCGTTAAGGTGGCCAAATTAATCGCATAGATTAACGCGTTAACGCTGACAGCCCTAATAAATACACTATTTATATATAACTTGAAGTCGTATAGATATAGTGTATTAACATCTCTTTATAAATCCTGTGGTAATAAAGCTGACCGGTCGTGGAGCCTGAACACCAGGCGGCACATCTCCTCTGCAGCTCCCTCCGTCAGGTGACCCGGCGCTTCCTGTGACACGCTGTGGAACATCCTGTTCAGAGTCTGGGTCACTTCCTGTCTCTTCAACCCTACTTCCTGCTGCAGCTTAGCTCCGCCCCCCGCGTGGAGGGCTGCCGTGATGTGTCGAAAAGACACCACGTCCACTAGAGAACACACACACACACACACACACACACACACACACACACACACACACACACACACACACACACACACACACACACACACACACACACACACACACACACACACACACACACACACACACACAGCATTGTGTTAGGACATGATGTAATATCACTTAGTATCATCCGTCCCCGACACCGTGACCACTTTAACGGGGGTCTAAACTGTCTATCTGTCTCTAGACCCCGTCTACCTGTCTCTAGACCCTGTCTACCTGTCTCTAGGACCCCGTCTACCTGTCTAGACCCCGTCTACCTGTCTCTAGGACCCCGTCTACCTGTCTCTAGACCCGTCTACCTGTCTCTAGGACCCCGTCTACCTGTCTCTAGACCCCGTCTACCTGTCTCTAGACCCTGTCTACCTGTCTCTAGACCCCATCTACCTGTCTCTAGGACCCCGTCTACCTGTCTCTAGACCCCGTCTACCTGTCTCTAGACCCCGTCTACCTGTCTCTAGACCCTGTTTACCTGTCTCTTGGACCCCGTCTACCTGTCTCTAGGACCCCATCTACCTGTCTCTAGACTCTGTCTACCTGTCTCTAGACCCCGTCTACCTGTCTCTAGGACCCCATCTACCTGTCTCTAGGACCCCGTCTACCTGTCTCTAGGACCCCGTCTACCTGTCTCTTGGACCCCGTCTACCTGTCTCTAGACCCCGTCTACCTGTCTCTTGGACCCCGTCTACCTGTCTCTTGGACCCCGTCTACCTGTCTCTAGACCCCGTCTACCTGTCTCTTGGACCCCGTCTACCTGTCTCTAGACCCCGTCTACCTGTCTCTTGGACCCCATCTACCTGTCTCTTGGACCCCGTCTACCTGTCTCTAGACCCCGTCTACCTGTCTCTTGGACCCCGTCTACCTGTCTCTAGGACCCCGTCTACCTGTCTCTTGGACCCCGTCTACCTGTCTCTAGGACCCCGTCTACCTGTCTCTAGGACCCCGTCTACCTGTCTCTAGGACCCCGTCTACCTGTCTCTAGACCCCGTCTACCTGTCTCTAGGACCCCGTCTACCTGTCTCTAGACCCGTCTACCTGTCTCTAGGACCCGTCTACCTGTCTCTAGGACCCCGTCTACCTGTCTCTAGGACCCCGTCTACCTGTCTCTTGGACCCCGTCTACCTGTCTCTAGGACCCCGTCTACCTGTCTCTAGGACCCCGTCTACCTGTCTCTAGGACCCCGTCTACCTGTCTCTAGGACCCCGTCTACCTGTCTCTTGGACCCCGTCTACCTGTCTCTTGGACCCCGTCTACCTGTCTCTAGGACCCCTTCTACCTGTCTCTAGGACCCCGTCTACCTGTCTCTAGGACCCCGTCTACCTGTCTCTTGGACCCCGTCTACCTGTCTCTTGGACCCCGTCTACCTGTCTCTAGGACCCAGTCTACCTGTCTCTAGACCCCGTCTACCTGTCTCTAGGACCCCATCTACCTGTCTCTAGACCCCGTCTACCTGTCTCTAGGACCCCGTCTACCTGTCTCTAGACCCCATCTACCTGTCTCTAGACCCCGTCTACCTGTCTCTAGACCCTGTCTCTAGGACCCCGTCTACCTGTCTCTAGGACCCCGTCTACCTGTCTCTAGGACCCCGTCTACCTGTCTCTAGACCCCGTCTACCTGTCTCTAGGACCCCGTCTACCTGTCTCTAGACCCCGTCTACCTGTCTCTAGGACCCCGTCTACCTGTCTCTAGGACCCCGTCTACCTGTCTCTAGACCCCGTCTACCTGTCTCTAGGACCCCATCTACCTGTCTCTAGACCCCGTCTACCTGTCTCTAGGACCCCGTCTACCTGTCTCTAGACCCCGTCTACCTGTCTCTAGGACCCCATCTACCTGTCTCTAGACCCCGTCTACCTGTCTCTAGGACCCCGTCTACCTGTCTCTAGGACCCCGTCTACCTGTCTCTAGACCCCGTCTACCTGTCTCTAGGACCCCGTCTACCTGTCTCTAGACCCCGTCTACCTGTCTCTAGGACCCCGTCTACCTGTCTCTAGACCCCGTCTACCTGTCTCTTGGACCCCGTCTACCTGTCTCTAGGACCCGTCTACCTGTCTCTAGACCCCGTCTACCTGTCTCTAGACCCCGTCTACCTGTCTCTAGGACCCCGTCTGCCTGTCTCTATTAGAGATGATCAAGGTGTCTCTGCTAACAGATCATGTCCCACATTCCTTCAGTAGCTGTAGGTAAATGTCTCCTGAAGCCGCTCTGGATCCAGAGGTGTTGGCTCTCCAGACCTCTGACCCCCCTCCTCTCTGAGGTCCTTGAGGACGTGTCTCACACCAGCTGTGTTTCTACATCTATTAGTTTATTTGAGGAGTTTCAGTCAAGATGTACAGGGTTAGGACTCCTCTCTGTACTGGTCTTGGTAGACCTTAGTCCTGATAGAGGACTCCTCTCTGTACTGGTCTAGTTAGACCTTAGTCCTGATAGAGGACTCCTCTCTGTCCTGGTCTTGTTAGACCTTAGTCCTGATAGAGGACTCCTCTCTGTATTGGTCTAGTTAGACCTTAGTCCTGATAGAGGACTCATCTCTGTACTGGTCTTGTTAGACCTTAGTCCTGATAGAGGACTCCTCTCTGTACTGGTCTAGTTAGACCTTAGTCCTGATAGAGGACTCCTCTCTGTCCTGGTCTTGTTAGACCTTAGTCCTGATAGAGGACTCATCTCTGTACTGGTCTTGGTAGACCTTAGTCCTGATAGAGGACTCATCCCTGTCCTGGTCTAGTTAGACCTTAGTGCTGATAGAGGACTCATCTATGTACTGGTCTTGTTAGACCTTAGTCCTGATAGAGGACTCCTCTCTGTCCTGGTCTTGTTAGACCTTAGTCCTGATAGAGGACTCCTCTCTGTACTGGTCTTGTTAGACCTTAGTGCTGATAGAGGACTCCTCTCTGTACTGGTCTTGGTAGACCTTAGTCCTGATAGAGGACTCATCTCTGTACTGGTCTTGGTAGACCTTAGTCCTGATAGAGGACTCCTCTCTGTACTGGTCTTGTTAGTCCTTAGTGCTGATAGAGGACTCATCTCTGTACTGGTCTAGTTAGACCTTAGTCCTGATAGAGGACTCATCTCTGTACTGGTCTTGTTAGACCTTAGTGCTGATAGAGGACTCATCTCTGTACTGGTCTTGTTAGACCTTAGTGCTGATAGAGGACTCATCTCTGTACTGGTCTTGGTAGTCCTTAGTCCTGATAGAGGACTCATCTCTGTCCTGGTCTAGTTAGACCTTAGTGCTGATAGAGGACTCATCTATGTACTGGTCTAGTTAGACCTTAGTGCTGATAGAGGACTCCTCTCTGTACTGGTCTTGGTAGACCTTAGTCCTGATAGAGGACTCATCTCTGTACTGGTCTTGTTAGACCTTAGTGCTGATAGAGGACTCCTCTCTGTACTGGTCTTGGTAGACCTTAGTCCTGATAAAGGAATCCTCTCTGAACTGGTCTTGGTAGACCTTAGTCCTGATAGAGGACTCATCTCTGTCCTGGTCTTGGTAGACCTTAGTCCTGATAGAGGACTCCTCTCTGTACTGGTCTTGGTAGACCTTAGTCCTGATAGAGGACTCCTCTCTGTACTGGTCTTGGTAGACCTTAGTCCTGATAGAGGACTCCTCTCTGTACTGATCTAGTTAGACCTTAGTCCTGATAGAGGACTCATCTCTGTACTGGTCTTGGTAGACCTTAGTCCTGATAGAGGACTCCTCTCTGTACTGGTCTTGTTAGTCCTTAGTGCTGATAGAGGACTCATCTCTGTACTGGTCTTGGTAGACCTTAGTCCTGATAGAGGACTCCTCTCTGTCCTGGTCTTGTTAGACCTTAGTCCTGATAGAGGACTCCTCTCTGTACTGGTCTTGTTAGACCTTAGTGCTGATAGAGGACTCCTCTCTACTGGTCTTGGTAGACCTTAGTCCTGATAGAGGACTCATCTCTGTACTGGTCTAGTTAGACCTTAGTCCTGATAGAGGACTCCTCTCTGTACTGGTCTTGTTAGACCTTAGTGCTGATAGAGGACTCCTCTCTGTACTGGTCTTGGTAGACCTTAGTCCTGATAAAGGAATCCTCTCTGAACTGGTCTTGGTAGACCTTAGTCCTGATAGAGGACTCATCTCTGTCCTGGTCTTGGTAGACCTTAGTCCTGATAGAGGACTCCTCTCTGTACTGGTCTAGTTAGACCTTAGTCCTGATAGAGGACTCATCTCTGTACTGGTCTTGGTAGACCTTAGTCCTGATAGAGGACTCCTCTCTGTACTGGTCTTGTTAGTCCTTAGTGCTGATAGAGGACTCATCTCTGTACTGGTCTTGGTAGACCTTAGTCCTGATAGAGGACTCCTCTCTGTCCTGGTCTTGTTAGACCTTAGTCCTGATAGAGGACTCCTCTCTGTACTGGTCTTGTTAGACCTTAGTGCTGATAGAGGACTCCTCTCTGTACTGGTCTTGGTAGACCTTAGTCCTGATAGAGGACTCCTCTCTGAACTGGTCTTGGTAGACCTTAGTCCTGATAGAGGACTCCTCTCTGAACTGGTCTTGGTAGACGTTAGTCCTGATAGAGGACTCCTCTCTGAACTGGTCTTGGTAGACCTTAGTCCTGATAGAGGACTCCTCTGTACTGGTCTTGGTAGACCTTAGTCCTGATAGAGGACTCCTCTCTGAACTGGTCTTGGTAGACCTCAGTCCTGATAGAGGACTCCTCTCTGAACTGGTCTTGGTAGACCTTAGTCCTGATAGAGGACTCCTCTCTGAACTGGTCTTGGTAGACCTTAGTCCTGAGAGGACTCCTCTCTGAACTGGTCTTGGTAGACCTTAGTCCTGATAGAGGACTCCTCTGTACTGGTCTTGGTAGACCTTAGTCCTGATAGAGGACTCCTCTCTGAACTGGTCTTGGTAGACCTCAGTCCTGATAGAGGACTCCTCTCTGAACTGGTCTTGGTAGACCTTAGTAGAGGACTCACTGTGACTGAGTCTCTGCAGAGACAGAAGCTTCATGGCGACTCTGTAGACGAACGGACGGATTTCATTCAGTCCTTCTGAGAGAAACAACATGTCAACATCAATAAACATTTAGTAAACAACTAATATATATCTATATATACATATATTATATATATATATAATATATATATTTTAATACAACACAGTAGAGACAAGTTTACCGATGCTGTCCAGATCCATGACGAGTCTCCTGAAAACACAAGAACACCAAGAACCATGGAATACACTGTAAACAACAGAATACGAGACAATACTACAGGGTACTACAGAGTACTAAAGAACACTACAGGGTACTACAGAGTACTATAGAACACTACAGGGTACTACAGAGTACTATAGAACACTACAGGGTACTACAGAGTACTATAGAATACTACAGAGTACTATAGAACACTACAGGGTACTACAGAGTACTATAGAACACTACAGGTTACTACAGAGTACTATAGAACACTAAAGGGTACTATAGAGTGCTATAGAACACTACAGGGTGCTACAGAGTGCTATAGAACACTACAGGGTACTACAGGTACTATAGAACACTACAGGGTGCTATAGAGTACTATAGAACACTACAGGGTGCTACAGGTACTATAGAATACTACAGGGTACTACAGAGTACTATACAACACTACAGGGGTACTATAGAACACTACAGGGTGCTACAGGTGCTATAGAACACTACAGGGTGCTACAGAGTGCTATAGAACACTACAGGTGCTATGAGACACAGGGTACTACAGAGTGCTATAGAACACTACAGGGTACTACAGGGTACTATAGAACACTACAGGGTGCTACAGGACTATAGAACACTACAGGGTCTACAGGAGCACTACAGGTACTATGAGACACTACAGGGTGCTACAGAGTGCTATAGAACACTACAGGGTGCTACAGGTACTATAGAACACTACAGGGTACTACAGAGTGCTATAGAACACTACAGGGTACTACAGGTGCTATAGAACACTACAGGGTGCTACAGGTGCTACAGAGTACTATAGAACACTACAGGGTGCTACAGGTGCTATAGAACACTACAGGGTACTACAGGGCTATGACACTACAGAGTGCTATAGAACACTACAGGGTGCTACAGGTGCTATAGAACACTACAGGGTACTACAGGTACTATAGAACACTACAGGGTACTACAGAGTGCTATAGAACACTACAGGGTGTACTACAGGTGCTATAGAGACACTACAGGGTGCTATAGAGTGCTATAGAACACTACAGGGTGCTACAGAGTACTATAGAACACTACAGGGCACTACTAGAGTGCTATAGAACACTACAGGGTACTACAGGTGCTATAGAACACTACAGGGTGCTATAGAGTACTATAGAACACTACAGGGTGCTACAGGTGCTATAGAACACTACAGGGTGCTACAGGTGCTATAGAACACTACAGGTGCTACAGGTGCTATAGAGACACTACAGAGTACTATAGAACACTACAGGGTACTACAGAGTACTATAGAACACTACAGGGTACTACAGAGTTCTATAGAACACTACAGGGTACTATAGAGTACTATAGAACACTACAGGGTACTACAGGGTACTATAGAACACTACAGGGTACTACAGAGCACTATAGAACACTACAGAGTACTATAGAACACTACAGGGTACTACAGAGTACTATAGAACACTACAGGGTACTACAGAGTACTATAGAACACTACAGGGTACTATAGAACACTACAGAACACTACAGGGTACTACAGGGTACTATAGAACACTACAGGGTACTACAGAGTACTATAGAACACTACAGGGTACTACAGAGTACTATAGAACACTACAGGGTACTACAGAGTACTATAGAACACTACAGAGTACTATAGAACACTACAGGGTACTATAGAGTACTATAGAACACTACAGGGTACTACAGGGTACTATAGAACACTACAGGATACTACAGATTACTATAGAACACTACAGGGTACTACAGAGTACTATAGAACACTACAGGGTACTACAGGTGCTATAGAACACTACAGGGTGCTACAGAGCACTATAGAACACTACAGGTGCTACAGAGTACTATAGAACACTACAGGTACTACAGAGTACTATAGAACACTACAGGGTGCTACAGAGTGCTATAGAACACTACAGGGTACTATAGAGTACTATAGAACACTACAGGGTACTATAGAGTACTATAGAACACTACAGGGTACTACAGAGTACTATAGAACACTACAGGGTACTACAGAGTACTATAGAACACTACAGGGTACTACAGGGTACTATAGAACACTACAGGGTACTACAGAGCACTATAGAACACTACAGAGTACTATAGAACACTACAGGGTACTACAGAGTACTATAGAACACTACAGGGTACTACAGAGTACTATAGAACACTACAGGTGCTATAGGTACTATAGAACACTACAGGGTGCTACAGGTACTATAGAACACTACAGGGTACTACAGAGTGCTATAGAACACTACAGGGTGCTACAGGTACTATAGAACACTACAGGGTGCTATAGAGTACTATAGAACACTACAGGGCACTACAGAGTGCTATAGAACACTACAGAGCACTATAGAACACTACAGAGTACTATAGAACACTACAGGGTACTACAGAGTACTATAGAACACTACAGGGTACTATAGAGTACTATAGAACACTACAGAGTACTATAGAACACTACAGGGTACTATAGAGTACTATAGAACACTACAGGGTACTACAGAGTACTATAGAACACTACAGGGTACTATAGAACACTACAGGGTACTACAGGGTACTACAGAGTACTATAGAACACTACAGGGTACTACAGAGTACTATAGAACACTACAGGGTACTACAGAGTACTATAGAACACTACAGAGTACTATAGAACACTACAGGGTACTACAGAGTACTATAGAACACTACAGGGTACTATAGAACACTACAGGGTACTACAGAGTACTATAGAACACTACAGGGTACTACAGAGTACTATAGAACACTACAGGGTACTACAGAGTACTATAGAACACTACAGGGTACTACAGAGTACTATAGAACACTACAGGGTACTACAGAGTACTATAGAACACTACAGGGTACTACAGAGTACTATAGAACACTACAGGGTACTACAGAGTACTATAGAACACTACAGGGTACTATAGAACACTACAGGGTACTACAGAGTACTATAGAACACTACAGGGTACTACAGGGTACTATAGAACACTACAGGGTACTACAGAGCACTATAGAACACTACAGTGCTACAGAGTACTATAGAACACTACAGGGTGCTACAGGTACTATAGAACACTACAGGGTGCTACAGAGACTATAGAACACTACAGGTACTATAGAACACTACAGGGTGCTACAGAGTACTATAGAACACTACAGGGTGCTACAGGTGCTATAGAACACTACAGGGTGCTACAGTGCTATAGAACACTACAGGGTACTACAGAGTGCTATAGAACACTACAGGGTACTACAGAGTGCTATAGAACACTACAGGGTGCTACAGGGTATAGACACAGGTACTATAGAACACTACAGGTACTACAGAGTGCTATAGAACACTACAGGGTACTACAGAGTGCTATAGAACACTACAGGGTACTACAGAGTACTATAGAACACTACAGGTGCTATAGAACACTACAGGGTGCTACAGAGTACTATAGAACACTACAGGGTGCTACAGAGTGCTATAGAACACTACAGGGTGCTACAGAGTGCTATAGAACACTACAGGGTACTACAGAGTGCTATAGAACACTACAGGTACTATAGAACACTACAGGTACTACAGAGTGCTATAGAACACTACAGGGCTACAGAGTACTATAGAACACTACAGGGTGCTACAGGTGCTATAGAACACTACAGGGTACTACAGAGTACTATAGAATACTACAGGGTACTACAGAGTACTATAGAGTACTATAGAACACTACAGGGTACTACAGAGTACTATAGAACACTACAGGGTACTACAGAGTACTATAGAACACTACAGGGTACTACAGAACACTACAGGGTACTACAGAGTACTATAGAGACACTGCAGGGTACTACAGAGTACTATAGAACACTACAGGGTACTACAGAACACTACAGGGTACTACAGAGTACTATAGAACACTACAGAGTACTACAGAGTTCTATAGAACACTACAGAGTGCTATAGAACACTACAGGGTGCTATAGAGTACTATAGAACACTACAGGGTGCTACAGAGCACTATAGAACACTACAGGTACTATAGAGACACTACAGGGTGCTACAGGTGCTATAGAACACTACAGGGTGCTACAGAGTACTATAGAACACTACAGGGTGCTACAGAGTACTATAGAACACTACAGGGTGCTATAGAACACTACAGGGTACTACAGGTGCTATAGAACACTACAGGTGCTATAGAACACTACAGGTGCTACAGAGTACTATAGAACACTACAGGGTGCTATAGACACTACAGGGTTACCGGTGCTATAGAACACTACAGGGTGCTACAGGTACTATAGAACACTACAGGGTGCTACAGGTGCTATAGAGACACTACAGGGTGCTACGAGTACTATAGAACACTACAGGGTGCTACAGAGTACTATAGACACTGCACTACAGGTGCTATAGACACTACAGGGTGCTACAGAGTACTATAGAACACTACAGGGTGCTACAGGTGCTATAGAGACACTACATGGTACTACAGAGTACTATAGAACACTACAGGGTACTACAGAGTACTATAGAACACTACAGGGTACTATAGAGTACTACAGACACTACAGTACTATAGAACACTGCAGGTGCTACAGAGTGCTATAGAACACTACAGGGTGCTACAGAGTGCTATAGAACACTACAGGGCTACTACAGGTGAGTACTATAGAACACTACAGGTACTACAGAGTGCTATAGACACTACAGGGTACTACAGGGTACTATAGAACACTACAGGGTACTACAGAGCACTATAGAACACTACAGAGTACTATAGAACACTAGAAGGTACTACAGAGTACTATAGAACACTACAGGGTACAGAGTGCTATAGAACACTACAGGGTGCTACAGAGTGCTATAGAACACTACAGGTGCTATGAACACTACAGGGTGCTACAGGTACTATAGAACACTACAGAGTACTATAGAACACTACAGGGTACTACAGAGTACTATAGAACACTACAGGCACCTAGAACACTACAGGGTGCTACAGGTGCTATAGAACACTACAGGGTGCTACAGAGTACTATAGAACACTACAGGGTACTACAGGGTACTATAGAACACTACAGGTGCTATAGAGTGCTATAGAACACTACAGGGTGCTACAGAGTACTATAGAACACTACAGGGTACTACAGAGTGCTATAGAACACTACAGGGTGCTACAGACACTACAGGGTGCTACAGAGTGCTATAGAACACTACAGGGTACTACAGAGTACTATAGAACACTACAGGGTGCTACAGAGTGCTATAGAACACTGCTACAGGGTGCTACAGAGTACTATAGAACACTACAGGGTACTACAGAACACTAGGTGCTATAGGTGCTATAGAACACTACAGGGTACTACAGAGTGCTATAGAACACTACTACAGGGTGCTACAGGTGCTATAGAACACTACAGGGTACTACAGAGTACTATAGAACACTACAGGTGCTACAGAGTGCTATAGAACACTACAGGGTACTACAGAGTACTATAGAACACTACAGGGTGCTACAGGTACTATAGAGACACTACAGAGTGCTATAGAACACTACAGGGTACTACAGAGTGCTATAGAACACTACAGGGTGCTACAGAGTACTATAGAACACTACAGGGTACTACAGAGTACTATAGAACACTACAGGGTACTACAGAGTACTATAGAACACTACAGGGTACTATAGAACACTACAGGGTACTACAGAGTACTATAGAACACTACAGGGTACTACAGGGTACTATAGAGTACTATAGAACACTACAGGGTACTACAGAGTACTATAGAACACTACAGGGTACTACAGAGTACTATAGAACACTACAGGGTACTACAGAGTACTATAGAACACTACAGAGTACTATAGAACACTACAGGGTACTACATGGTACTACAGAGTACTATAGAACACTACAGGGTACTACAGGGTACTATAGAGTACTACAGGGTACTATAGAACACTACAGGGTACTACAGAGTACTATGGAACACTACAGGGCCACAGTACAGAAACTGCCTTAGTCAGGGTGACCAATGACCTGCTGATGACAGCTGACACCGGATCTCCATCCCTCCTCATCCTCCTGGATCTAACTGCAGCGTTTGACACCGTCGACCATAACATTCTACTCCATCGTCTTCGCTCGACAATTGGACTCTCTGACTCTGCCCTAAACTGGTTCACCTCATATCTCACCGGGAGGACTGAGCATGTCACCTTGGGAGTGGCAAAATCACAAACACACTTTGTGAACTGTGGTGTCCCTCAAGGATCAGTCCTCGGCCCCACCCTTTTCACCATATACATGTCCCCCCTTGGTCGTGTCATCAGCCGGCATGGAATATCTTTCCATTGCTATGCTGATGACACGCTCTACATCAGAACAAAGCCAACCCCTTCTGCACCTCTGCCATCATCCAACATAACCACATGCCTGGAGGAGATAGAGGTGTGGATGAAGCAAAACTTCCTTCAATTAAACAGCTCCAAGACTGAAGCCATTCTAGTTGGCACTCCACATCAGGTCCTTTCATCCTCCATCACCAGCATCACCTTCTCCGGTCAGAACATTTCACTCGTCAACTGTCACCAATCTGGGTGTTAAATGGATCCTCACCTGACCTTTGAGGCCCACATCAAACAAACATGCAAGACCTCCTTCTACCACCTCAGAAATATTGCTAAACTCCGTCCCTCACTCAGCCTATCAGATGCTGAAAAGCTTGTCCATGCCTTTGTCTCCTCCAGGCTGGATTACTGTAACGCACTTCTCATTGGGACTTCTGCCAAGAACATCCAGAAGCTGCAATACATCCAGAACAGTGCTGCTAGGATCCTGATGAGAGTGCGGAAGTATGAGCACATCACGCCCATACTCAAATTATTGCATTGGCTCGGTCTCACTCAGGATTGACTACAAAATCACCCTCTTCACCTATCAGTGCATTCATGGAAATGCGCCTCATATATCAAAGAACTTCTCACCCCACAAAATTCCACGAGGAGCCTACGCTCTGAAAAGGCAAACCTCCTTCTTCCCCCCAGGACCAAACTGAAAATTATGGGAGACCGAGCCTTCTGCTCCGCTGCTCCGAGACTGTGGAATGCCCTCCCAAACCAGCTGAGGACACCACAGACTGTGGATGTTTTTAAAAAAGGCCTAAAAACACACCTTTTTAGAATAGCTTTTCACTAGATTTGAACATAGACGTCGCTGCTTTTATTCTGTTTTATCTAAACCATTTTTACTTTGTAGCACTTTGAGTTTTGCCCATGCAAATTAAAAAGTGCATTATAAATATAATCTATTATTATTATTATTATTACAGGGTACTACAGAGTACTATAGAACACTACAGGGTACTACAGAGTACTATAGAACACTACAGGGTACTATAGAGTACTATAGAACACTACAGGGTACTACAGAGTACTATAGAACACTACAGGGTACTACAGAGTACTATAGAACACTACAGGTACTACAGAGTACTATAGAACAATACAGGGTACTACAGAGTACTAAAGAACACTACAGGGTACTACAGAGTACTATAGAACACTACAGGGTACTACAGAGTACTATAGAACACTACAGGGTACTACAGAGTACTATAGAACACTACAGGGTACTACAGAGTACTATAGAACACTACAGGGTACTACAGAGTACTATAGAACACTACAGGGTACTACAGAGTACTATAGAACACTACAGGGTACTACAGAGTACTATAGAACACTACAGGGTACTATAGAGTACTATAGAACACTACAGGGTACTACAGAGTACTATAGAACACTACAGGTACTACAGAGTACTATAGAACACTACAGGGTACTACAGAGTACTATAGAACACTACAGGGTACTACAGAGTACTATAGAACACTACAGGGACACTATTATAGAACACTACAGTTTGACTTCGGTCCATCTGAAAATGCTGAAACAAACACTAGATGTACTTCAATAGAAACACAGTAGATGTCCAATATAATACATGGTACTACAGGTAGATGTCTATAGAACACACAGGATGTCCAGTAGAAACACAGTAGATGTCAGTAGAACACTACAGTAGATATCTATAGAAACACAGTAGATGTCCAATAGAAACACAGTTGATGTCCAGTAGAAACAGTAGATATCTAGAAATACAGTAGATGTACAATAGAAACACAGAGTAGATGTCCAAGTGAAACACAGTAGATGTCTGTAGGACACACAGTAGATATCCAATAGAAACACAGTAGATGTCCAATAGAAACACAGTCGATGTCCAGTAGAAACACAGTAGATGTCCAGTAGGAACACACAGTAGATGTCCAATAGAAACACAGTAGATATCCAATAGAAACACAGTAGATGTCCAATAGAAACACACAGTAGATATCCAATAGAAACACAGTAGATGTCCAATAGAAACACAGTAGATGTCCAAGAGAAACACAGTAGATGTCCAGTAGGAACACACAGTAGATATCCAATAGAAACACAGTAGATGTCCAATAGAAACACAGTAGATGTCCAGTAGGAACACACAGTAGATATCCAATAGAAACACAGTAGATGTCCAGTAGGAACACACAGTAGATATCCAATAGAAACAGTAGATGTCCAATAGAAACACAGTAGATGTCCAGTAGGAACACAGTAGATGTCAATAGAAACACAGTAGATATCCAATAGAAACACAGTAGATGTCCAATAGAAACACAGTAGATGTCCAATAGAAACACAGTAGATGTCCAGTAGAAACACAGTAGATGTCCAGTAGAAACACACAGTAGATGTCCAGTAGAAACACACAGTAGATGTCCAGTAGAAACACAGTAGATGTCCAGTAGAATCACAGTAGAAACACAGTAGATGTCCAATAGAAACACAGTAGATGTCCAGTAGAAACACAGTAGATGTCCAGTAGAAACACAGTAGATGTCCAATAGAAACACAGTAGATGTCCAGTAGAAACACAGTAGATGTCCAGTAGAAACACAGTAGATGTCAGTAGAAACACAGTAGATGTCCAGTAGAAACACAGTAGATGTCCAGTAGAAACACAGTAGATGTCCAGTAGAAACACAGTAGATGTCCAGTAGAAACACAGTAGATGTCCAATAGAAACACAGTAGATGTCCAGTAGAAACACAGTAGATGTCCAGTAGAAACACAGTAGATGTCCAATAGAAACACAGTAGATGTCCAGTAGAAACACAGTAGATGTCCAGTAGAAACACAGTAGATGTCCAGTAGAAACACAGTAGATGTCCAGTAGAAACACAGTAGATGTCCAATAGAAACACAGTAGATGTCCAGTAGAAACACAGTAGATGTCTAGTAGAAACACAGTAGATGTCAATAGAAACACAGTAGATGTCCATAGAAACACAGTAGATGTCAGTAGAAACACAGTAGATGTCCAATAGAAACACAGTCGATGTCCAGTAGAAACACAGTAGATGTCCAGTAGAAACACAGTAGATGTCCAATAGAAACTCAGTCGATGTCCAGTAGAAACACAGTAGATGTCCAGTAGAAACAGTAGATGTCCAGTAGAAACACAGTAGATGTCAGTAGAAACACAGTAGATGTCCAGTAGAAACACAGTAGATGTCCAGTAGAAACACAGTAGATGTCCAGTAGAAACACAGTAGATGTCAGTAGAAACACAGTAGATGTCCAGTAGAAACACAGTAGATGTCCAGTAGAAACACAGTAGATGTCAGTAGAAACACAGTAGATGTCCAGTAGAACACAGTAGATGTCAGTAGAAACACAGTAGATGTCCAGTAGAAACCCAGTAGATGTCCAGTAGAAACACAGTAGATGTCCAGTAGAAACACAGTAGATGTCAGTAGAAACACAGTAGATGTCAGTAGAAACACAGTAGATGTCAGTAGAAACACAGTAGATGTCTAGTAGAAACACAGTAGATGTCAATAGAAACTCAGTCGATGTCCAGTAGAAACACAGTAGATGTCAGTAGAAACACAGTAGATGTCCAGTAGAAACACAGTAGATGTCAGTAGAAACACAGTAGATGTCAGTAGAAACACAGTAGATGTCAGTAGAAACACAGTAGATGTCCAGTAGAAACACAGTAGATGTCTAGTAGAACACAGTAGATGTCAGTAGAAACACAGTAGATGTCAGTAGAAACACAGTAGATGTCCAGTAGAAACACACAGTAGATGTCCAGTAGAAACACACAGTAGATGTCCAGTATGAACACATAGTAGATGTCCAGTAGAAACACAGTAGAAACACAGTAGATGTCCAGTAGAAACCCAGTAGATGTCCAGTAAAACACAGTAGATGTCCAGTAGAATCACAGTAGAAACACAGTAGATGTCCAATAGAAACACAGTCGATGTCCAGTAGAAACAGTAGATGTCCAGTAGAAACACAGTAGATGTCCAATAGAAACACAGTAGATGTCCAGTAGAAACACAGTAGATGTCCAATAGAAACACAGTAGATGTCCAATAGAAACACAGTAGATGTCCAGTAGAAACACAGTAGATGTCCAATAGAAACACAGTAGATGTCCAAGAGAAACACAGTAGATGTCCAGTAGGAACACACAGTAGATATCCAATAGAAACACAGTAGATGTCCAAGAGAAACACAGTAGATGTCCAGTAGGAACACACAGTAGATGTACAATAGAAACACAGTAGATGTCCAATATTAACACAGTAGATGTCCAGTAGAAACACAGTAGATGTCCAATAGAAACACAGTAGATGTCCAGTAGAAACACAGTAGATGTCCAATAGAAACACAGTAGATGTCCAATAGAAACACAGTAGATGTCCAGTAGAAACACAGTAGATGTCCAATAGAAACACAGTAGATGTCCAATAGAAACACAGTAGATGTCCAGTAGGAACACAGTAGATGTCCAATAGAAACACAGTAGATGTCCAATAGAAACACAGTAGATGTCCAGTAGAAACACAGTAGATGTCCAATAGAAACACAGTAGATGTCCAATAGAAACACAGTAGATGTCCAGTAGAAACACAGTAGATGTCCAATAGAAACACAGTAGATGTCCAGTAGAAACACAGTAGATGTCCAATAGAAACACAGTCGATGTCCAGTAGAAACACAGTAGATGTCCAGTAGAAACACAGTAGATGTCCAGTAGAAACACAGTAGATGTCCAGTAGAAACACAGTAGATGTCCAGTAGAAACACAGTAGATGTCCAATAGAAACACAGTAGATGTCCAGTAGAAACACAGTAGATGTCCAGTAGAAACACAGTAGATGTCCAATAGAAACACAGTAGATGTCCAGTAGAAACACAGTAGATGTCCAGTAGAAACACAGTAGATGTCCAGTAGAAACACAGTAGATGTCCAATAGAAACACAGTAGATGTCCAGTAGGAACACACAGTAGATATCCAATAGAAACACAGTAGATGTCCAAGAGAAACACAGTAGATGTCCAGTAGGAACACACAGTAGATGTACAATAGAAACACAGTAGATGTCCAGTAGAAACACAGTAGATGTCCAGTAGAAACACAGTAGATGTCCAGTAGAAACACAGTAGATGTCCAGTAGAAACACAGTAGATGTCCAATAGAAACACAGTAGATGTCAGTAGAAACACAGTAGATGTCCAGTAGAAACACAGTAGATGTCCAGTAGAAACACAGTAGATGTCCAGTAGAAACACAGATGTCCAGTAGAAACACAGTAGATGTCCAGTAGAAACACAGTAGATGTCCAGTAGAAACACAGTAGATGTCCAGTAGAAACACAGTAGATGTCCAATAGAAACACAGTAGATGTCCAGTAGAAACACAGTAGATGTCCAGTAGAAACACAGTAGATGTCCAGTAGAAACACAGTAGATGTCCAGTAGAAACACAGTAGATGTCCAGTAGAAACACAGTAGATGTCCAGTAGAAACACAGTAGATGTCCAGTAGAAACACAGTAGATGTCCAGTAGAAACACAGTAGATGTCCAGTAGAAACACAGTAGATGTCCAGTAGAAACACAGTAGATGTCCAGTAGAAACACACAGTAGATGTCCAGTAGAAACACAGTAGATGTCCAGTAGAAACACAGTAGATGTCCAGTAGAAACACAGTAGATGTCCAGTAGAAACACAGTAGATGTCCAGTAGAAACACAGTAGATGTCCAGTAGAAACACAGTAGATGTCCAGTAGAAACACAGTAGATGTCCAGTAGAAACACAGTAGATGTCCAGTAGAAACACAGTAGATGTCCAGTAGAAACACAGTAGATGTCCAGTAGAAACACAGTAGATGTCCAGTAGAAACACAGTAGATGTCCAGTATGAACACACAGTAGATGTCCAGTAGAAACACAGTAGATGTCCAGTAGAAACACAGTAGATGTCCAGTAGAAACAGAGTAGATGTCCAGTAGGAACACAGTAGATGTCCAGTAGGAACACAGTAGATGTCCAATAGAAACACAGTAGATGTCCAGTAGAAAAAAAGTAGATGTCCAATAGAAACACAGTAGATGTCAGTAGAAACACAGTAGATGACCAATAGAAACACAGTAGATGTCCAATAGAAACACAGTAGATGTCCAAGAGAAACACAGTAGATGTCCAGTAGGAACACAGTAGATGTCCAGTAGGAACACAGTAGATATCCAATAGAAACACAGTAGATGTCCAATAGAAACACAGTAGATGTCCAAGAGAAACAGTAGATGTCCAATAGAAACACACAGTAGATATCCAATAGAAACACAGTAGATGTCCAATAGAAACACAGTAGATGTCCAGTAGAAACACAGTAGATGTCCAATAGAAACACAGTAGATGTCCAATAGAAACACAGTAGATGTCCAGTAGGAACACAGTAGATGTCCAATAGAAACACAGTAGATGTCCAGTAGGAACACACAGTAGATATCCAATAGAAACACAGTAGATGTCCAATAGAAACACAGTAGATGTCCAGTAGAAACACAGTAGATGTCCAATAGAAACACAGTAGATGTCCAATAGAAACACAGTAGATGTCCAATAGAAACACAGTAGATGTCCAGTAGAAACACAGTAGATGTCCAGTAGAAACACAGTAGATGTCCAGTAGAAACACAGTAGATGTCCAGTAGAAACACAGTAGATGTCCAATAGAAACACAGTAGATGTCCAGTAGAAACACAGTAGATGTACAGTAGGAACACAGTAGATGTCCAGTAGAAACACAGTAGATGTCCAATAGAAACACAGTAGATGTCCAGTAGAAACACAGTAGATGTCCAGTAGAAACACAGTAGATGTCCAGTAGAAACCCAGTAGATGTACAGTAGGAACACACAGTAGATGTCCAGTAGAAACACAGTAGATGTCCAGTAGAAACACAGTAGATGTCCAGTAGAAACACAGTAGATGTCCAGTAGAAACACAGTAGATGTCCAGTAGAAACACAGTAGATGTCCAGTAGAAACACAGTAGATGTCCAATAGAAACACAGTAGATGTCCAGTAGAAACACAGTAGATGTCCAGTAGAAACACAGTAGATGTCCAGTAGAAACACAGTAGATGTCCAGTAGAAACACAGTAGATGTCCAATAGAAACACAGTAGATGTCCAATAGAAACACAGTAGATGTCCAGTAGGAACACACAGTAGATGTACAATAGAAACACAGTAGATGTCCAATATTAACACAGTAGATGTCCAGTAGAAACACAGTAGATGTCCAATAGAAACACAGTAGATGTCCAATAGAAACAGTAGATGTCCAGTAGAATCACAGTAGATGTCCAATATTAACACAGTAGATGTCCAGTAGAAACACAGTAGATGTCATAGAAACACAGTAGATGTCTAGTAGAACACACAGTAGATGTCAGTAGAAACACAGTAGATGTCCAGTAGAAACACAGTAGATGTCCAGTAGAAACACAGTAGATGTCCAGTAGAAACACAGTAGATGTCCAGTAGAAACACAGTAGATGTCCAGTAGAAACACACAGTAGATGTCCAGTAGAAACACAGTAGATGTCCAGTAGAAACACAGTAGATGTCCAGTAGAAACACAGTAGATGTCCAGTAGAAACACAGTAGATGTCAGTAGAAACACAGTAGATGTCCAGTAGAAACACAGTAGATGTCCAGTAGAAACACAGTAGATGTCCAGTAGAAACACAGTAGATGTCCAGTAGAAACACAGTAGATGTCCAGTAGAAACACAGTAGATGTCCAGTAGAAACCCAGTAGATGTACAGTAGGAACACAGTAGATGTCAATAGAATCACAGTAGATGTCCAATATTAACACAGTAGATGTCCAGTAGAAACACAGTAGATGTACAGTAGAAACACAGTAGATGTCCAGTAGAAACACAGTAGATGTCCAGTAGAAACACAGTAGATGTCCAGTAGAAACACAGTAGATGTCCAGTAGGAACACAGTAGATGTCCAGTAGAAACACAGTAGATGTCCAGTAGAAACTCAGTAGATGTCAGTAGAAACACAGTAGATGTCCAGTAGAAACACAGTAGATGTCAGTAGAAACACAGTAGATGTCCAGTAGAAACCCAGTAGATGTACAGTAGGAACACAGTAGATGTCCAGTAGAAACACAGTAGATGTCCAGTAGAAACACAGTAGATGTCCAGTAGAAACACAGTAGATGTCCAGTAGGAACACAGTAGATGTCCAGTAGAAACACAGTAGATGTCCAGTAGGAACACAGTAGATGTCCAGTAAGAACACAGTAGATGTCCAATAGAAACACAGTAGATGTCCAGTAGGAACACAGTAGATATCCAATAGAAACACAGTAGATGTCCACTAGAAACACAGTAGATGTCCAGTAGAAACACAGTAGATGTACAGTAGAAACACAGTAGATGTCCAGTAGAAACACAGTAGATGTCCAGTAGAAACCCAGTAGATGTACAGTAGAAACACAGTAGATGTTCAGTAGAAACACAGTAGATGTCCAGTAGAAACACAGTAGATGTCCAGTAGAAACACAGTAGATGTCCAGTAGAAACACAGTAGATGTCCAATAGAAACACAGTAGATGTCCAGTAGAAACACAGTAGATGTCCAGTAGAAACACAGTAGATGTCCAGTAGAAACACAGTAGATGTCCAATAGAAACACAGTAGATGTCCAGTAGAAACACAGTAGATGTCCAATAGAAACACAGTAGATGTCCAATAGAAACACAGTAGATGTCCAATAGAAACACAGTAGATGTCCAGTAGAAACACAGTAGATGTCCAATAGAAACACAGTAGATGTCCAATAGAAACACAGTAGATGTCCAGTAGAAACACAGTAGATGTCCAGTAGAAACACAGTAGATGTCCAGTAGAAACACACAGTAGATGTCCAGTAGAATCACAGTAGATGTCCAATATTAACACAGTAGATGTCCAAGAGAAACACAGTAGATGTCCAATAGAAACACACAGTAGATATCCAATAGAAACACAGTAGATGTCCAGTAGGAACACACAGTAGATATCCAATAGAAACACAGTAGATGTCCAGTAGGAACACACAGTAGATATCCAATAGAAACACAGTAGATGTCCAATAGAAACACAGTAGATGTCCAATAGAAACAGAGTAGATGTCCAGTAGGAACACAGTAGATGTCCAGTAGAAACATAGTAGATGTCCAATAGAAACACAGTAGATGTCCAATAGAAACACAGTAGATGTCCAGTAGAAACACAGTAGATGTCCAGTAGAAACACAGTAGATGTCCAATAGAAACACAGTAGATGTCCAGTAGAAACATAGTTGTCCAGTAGAAACACAGTAGATGTCCAGTAGAAACAGTAGATGTCCAGTAGGAACACAGTAGATGTCCAGTATGAACACACAGTAGATGTCCAGTAGAAACACAGTAGATGTCCAGTAGAAACCCAGTAGATGTACAGTAGGAACACAGTAGATGTCCAGTAGAAACACAGTAGATGTCCAGTAGAAACACACAGTAGATGTCCAGTAGAAACACAGTAGATGTCCAGTAGAAACACAGTAGATGTCCAGTAGAAACACAGTAGATGTCCAGTAGAAACACAGTAGATGTCAGTAGAAACACAGTAGATGTCCAGTAGAAACACAGTAGATGTCAGGAAACACAGTAGATGTCCAGTAGAAACACAGATGTCAGTAGAAACAGTAGATGTCCAGTAGAAAAACACAGTAGATGTCCAGTAGAAACACAGTAGATGTCCAGTAGAAACACAGTAGATGTCCAGTAGAAACACAGTAGATGTCCAGTAGAAACACAGTAGATGTCCAGTAGAAACACAGTAGAAACACAGTAGATGTCCAATAGAAACACAGTAGATGTCCAGTAGAAACACAGTAGATGTCCAATATTAACACAGTAGATGTCCAGTAGAAACACAGTAGATGTCCAATAGAAACACAGTAGATGTCCAGTAGAAACAAAGTAGATGTCCAGTAGAAACACAGTAGATGTCCAATATTAACACAGTAGATGTCCAATAGAAACACAGCAGATGTCCAGTAGAAACACACTCACCCTCGTGGACTCTACTCCGCTCTCCTTCTGTATTCTCAATGTGAGGCTGATGAATTATGGAGGAAGGTTCTCACCTGTCAGCTCACCTGCTGTCTGTGGACCAATCAGCAGCCGGCAGAGCGACGACGGCGACTGGCTGGTCTGAGGTCAGGTCTTAAGAATACAGATCATCAGTGTGAACATCTGGTGAAGGACAAGGCCTCAGGACATGGGGTAGGTCCCCTGCTGAGGACACCACCCGCTGAGGACACCACCCGCTAAGGACACCACCCACTGAGGACACCACCTGCTGAGGACACCACCTGCTGAGGACACCACCCGCTGAGGACACCACCTGCTGAGGACACCACCCGCTGAGGACACCACCCGCTGAGGACACCACCTGCTGAGGACACCACCCACTAAGGACACCACCCGCTAAGGACACCACCCGCTGAGGACACCACCTGCTGAGGACACCACCCGCTGAGGACACCACCCGCTGAGGACACCACCTGCTGAGGACACCACCCGCTAAGGACACCACCCGCTAAGGACACCACCCGCTAAGGACACCACCATGAGGACACCACCTGCTGAGGACACCACCGCTGAGGACACCACCTGCTGAGGACACCACCCACTAAGGACACCACCCGCTAAGGACACCACCCGCTGAGGACACCACCCGCTGAGGACACCACCCGCTGAGGACACCACCCGCTGAGGACACCACCCGCTGAGGACACCACCCGCTGAGGACACCACCCACTAAGGACACCACCTGCTGAGGACACCACCCGCTGAGGACACCACCCGCTGAGGACACCACCCGCTGAGGACACCACCCACTAAGGACACCACCTGCTGAGGACACCACCCGCTAAGGACACCACCCGCTGAGGACACCACCTGCTAAGGACACCACCTGCTGAGGACATCACCTGCTGAGGACACCACCCGCTAAGGACACCACCCGCTGAGGACACCACCTGCTAAGGACACCACCTGCTGAGGACACCACCCGCTGAGGACACCACCCGCTGAGGACACCACCCGCTAAGGACACCACCCGCTGAGGACACCACCTGCTGAGGACACCACCCGCTGAGGACACCACCCGCTGAGGACACCACCTGCTGAGGACACCACCCGCTGAGGACACTAGGTGACCTGCTAAGGACACTAGGTGACCTGCTAAGGACACTAGGTGACCTGCTAAAGACACTAGGTGACCTGCTAAGGACACTAGGTGACCTGCTAAGGACACTAGGTGACCTGCTAAAGAGAACTAGGTGACCTGCTAAGGACACTAGGTGACCTGCTAAAGACACTAGGTGACCTGCTAAGGACACTAGGTGACCTGCTATGGACACTAGGTGACCTGCTAAGGACACTAGGTGACCTGCTAAGGACACTAGGTGACCTGCTAAAGACACTAGGTGACCTGCTAAGGACACTAGGTGACCTGCTAAAGACACTAGGTGACCTGCTAAGGATACTAGGTGAACTGCTATGGACACTAGGTGACCTGCTAAGGACACTAGGTGACCTGCTAAAGACACTAGGTGACCTGCTAAGGACACTAGGTGACCTGCTAAAGACACTAGGTGACCTGCTATGGACACTAGGTGACCTGCTAAGGACACTAGGTGACCTGCTAAAGACACTAGGTGACCTGCTAAGGACACTAGGTGACCTGCTAAAGACACTAGGTGACCTGCTATGGACACTAGGTGACCTGCTAAGGACACTAGGTGACCTGCTAAAGACACTAGGTGACCTGCTAAGGACACTAGGTGACCTGCTAAGGACACTAGGTGACCTGCTAAAGACACTAGGTGACCTGCTAAAGACACTAGGTGACCTGCTATGGACACTAGGTGACCTGCTAAGGACACTAGGTGACCTGCTAAAGACACTAGGTGACCTGCTAAGGACACTAGGTGACCTGCTAAAGACACTAGGTGACCTGCAATGGACACTAGGTGACCTGCTAAGGACACTAGGTGACCTGCTAAAGACACTAGGTGACCTGCTAAGGACACTAGGTGACCTGCTATGGACACTAGGTGACCTGCTATGGACACTAGGTGACCTGCTAAGGACACTAGGTGACCTGCTATGGACACTAGGTGACCTGCTAAGGACACTAGGTGACCTGCTAAGGACACTAGGTGACCTGCTAAGGACACTAGGTGACCTGCTATGGACACTAGGTGACCTGCTATGGACACTAGGTGACCTGCTAAGGACACTAGGTGACCTGCTAAGGACACTCCGGTCCTCGGCCCTCTCGTCCAGTCAGATGTTTTTAGTCCACATTCATTCTTGAATGTTTCTGTGTTTTCATGGAAGCTGACTGAGCGTTACATTGACCTTTGACCCGAGTGGTGTGATGCTGGTGTTTGAATGCGGCCGCTGTGCTGCAGCCTGAACACTCTGTCCTTGTGTCCTTGTGTCCTTGTGTCCTCCTCTGCTCTTGTCTCCAGTTTGACAGAAGCTGATTGTTCGTCTCGCTCTTTGTTTCTGAACACTGCAGCTCTTCTTCTTCTGCACTGAGAGAAACGCGATAACACAGAGCCTCTCATCCTCCGCCGCCGCCACCATCATCATCATCATCATCATCACCACCATCATCATCATCACCGCCGCCGCCACCATCATCATCATCACCGCCGCCACCATCATCACCATCATCACCGCCGCCACCATCATCATCATCACCGCCGCCACCATCATCATCACCGCCGCCACCATCATCATCATCATCGTCACCATCACCATCATCACCATCACCACCATCATCATCACCATCATCAAGGAGACAAAGACGCACAGATGCAAAGACACACAGAGACACTGACACACTGAGACACAGAGACACAGACACACAGAGACAGACACACAGAGACAGAGACACAGACACACAGAGACACACAGAGACAGAGAGAGACACACAGAGAGACACAGAGACACACAGAGACAAAGACACACAGAGACAGAGAGAGACACACAGAGAGACACAGAGACACACAGAGACAAAGACACACAGAGAGACACAGAGACACACAGAGACAAAGACACACAGAGACAAAGACACACAGAGAGACAGAGACACACAGAGACAAAGACACACAGAGACACAGACACACAGAGACAGAGAGAGACACACAGAGAGACACAAAGACACACAGAGAGACACACAGAGAGACACACAGAGACAAAGACACACAGAGACAGAGAGAGACACACAGAGAGACACAGAGACACACAGAGACAAAGACACACAGAGACACAGACACACAGAGACACAGAGACAGAGAGAGACACAGAGACACACAGAGAGACACAAAGACACACAGAGACTAAGACACACAGAGACACACAGAGACAGACACAGAGACACACAGAGACAAAGACACACAGAGACACACAGAGAGACACAGCGACACACAGAGACAAAGACACACAGAGACACAGACACACAGATGGAAAGACACACAGAGACACAGACACACAGAGACACATACACACAGATGGAAAGAGACACAGAACCACCAAAATAAGTCAATAACGATGCAAAATGACCAAAGATACAGACGATCCTACTGGTGCCTGACTGTATGTAAGTATGAGTACAAGTATGAATATAAGTATATTTATAAGCATATACTTATATAAGTATAAACATAAGCACAAGTATAAGCATGAGTATTAGCATGAGTATAAACATGAGTATAAGCATGAGTATAAGCATGAGTATAAGCATAAGTATAAGCATGAGTATAAACATGAGTATAAGCATAAGCATAAGTATAAGCATGAGTAAGCATGAGTATAAACATGAGTAAGCATGAGTATAAGCATGAGTATAAGCATGAGTATAAGCATAAGCATGAGTATAAACATGAGTATAAGCATGAGTATAAGCAAGAGTATAAGCATGAGTATAAACATGAGTATAAGCATGAGTATAAGCATAAGCATGAGTATAAGCATAAGTATAAGCATGAGTATAAACATGAGTATAAGCATGAGTATAAGCATGAGTATAAGCATGAGTATAAGCATAAGCATGAGTATAAACATGAGTATAAGCATAAGTATAAGCATGAGTATAAGCATGAGTATAAACATGAGTATAAGCATGAGTATAAGCATGAGTATAAGCATGAGTATAAGCATGAGTATAAGCATGAGTATAAGCATGAGTATAAGCATGAGTATAAGCATAAGTATAAGCATAAGCATGAGTATAAGCATAAGTATAAGCATGAGTATAAGCATAAGCATGAGTATAAGCATAAGTATAAGCATGAGTATAAGCATGAGTATAAGCATGATTATAAACATGAGTATAAACATGAGTATAAGCATAAGCATAAGCATGAGTAAGCATGAGTATAAGCATGAGTATAAGCATAAGCATGAGCATGAGTATAAGCATAAGTATAAGCATGAGTATAAACATGAGTATACGCATGAGTATAAGCATGAGTATAAGCATAAGCATGAGTATAAGCATGAGTATAAGCATGAGTATAAACATGAGTATAAGCATGAGTTTAAGCATGAGTATAAGCATGAGTATAAGCATAAGCATGAGTATAAGCATGAGTATAAACATGAGTATAAGCATGACTATAAGCATGACTATAAGCATGAGTATAAGCATAAGCATGAGTATAAGCATGAGTATAAGCATAAGCATGAGTATAAACATGAGTATAAGCATAAGTATAAGCATGAGTATAAGCATGAGTATAAACATGAGTATAAGCATGAGTATAAGCATGAGTATAAGCATAAGCATGAGTATAAGCATGAGTATAAGCATGAGTATAAACATGAGTATAAGCATAAGCATGAGTATAAACATGAGTATAAGCATGAGTATAAGCATGAGTATAAGCATGAGTATAAGCATAAGCATGAGTATTAGCATGAGTATAAGCCTCAGTATAAGTATAAGCATGAGTATAAGCATGAGTAAAAGCATGAGTATAAGCATGAGTATAAGCATGAGTATGAGTATAAGCATGAGCATGAGTATAAGCATAAGTATAAGCATGAGTATAAGCATGAGTAAAAGCATGAGTATAAGCATGAGTATAAGCATGAGTATGAGTATAAGCATGAGTATAGGCATAAGCATGAGTATAAGCATAAGTATAAGCATGAGTATAAGCATGAGTATAAGCATAAGCATAAGTATAAGCATGAGTATAAGCATGAGTATAAGCATAAGCATAAGTATAAGCATGAGTATAAGCATGAGTATAAGCATGAGTATAAGCATGAGTATAAGCATGAGTATAAGCATGAGTATAAGCATGAGTATAAGCATAAGCATGAGTATTAGCATGAGTATAAGTATAAGCATAAGTATAAGCATGAGTATAAGCATGAGTATAAGCATAAGCATGAGTATTAGCATGAGTATAAGCATAAGTATCAGCATGAGTATAGGCATGAGTATAAGCATGAGTATAAACATGAGTATCAGCATAAGTATAAGCATGAGTATAAGCATAAGCATGAGTATAAGCATGAGTAAGCATGAGTATAAACATGAGTATAAGCATGAGTATAAGCATAAGTATCAGCATGAGTATAAGCATGAGTATAAGCATAAGTATAAGCATAAGTATCAGCATGAGTATAAGCATGAGTATAAGCATAAGCATGAGTATAAGCATGAGTATAAACATCAGCATGAGTATAAGTATCAGCATGAGTATAAGCATGAGTATAAGCATAAGTATAAACATCAGCATAAGTATAAGTATCAGCATGAGTATAAGCATGAGTATAAGCATAAGCATGAGTATAAGCATGAGTATAAGTATCAGCATGAGTATTAGCATGAGTATAAGTATAAGCATGAGTATTAGCATGAGTATAAGCATGAGTATAAACATGAGTAAGCATGAGTATAAGCATGAGTATAAGCATGAGTATAAGCATGAGTATAAGCATAAGTATAAGCATGAGTATAAACATGAGTATAAACATCAGCATGAGTATAAGTATCAGCATGAGTATAAGCATGAGTATAAGCATGAGTATAAGCATAAGTATCAATTCAATTCAATTCAATTCAATTCAGTTTATTTGTATAGCCCAATTTCACAAATTACAAATTTGTCTCGGAGTGCTTACAATCTGTACACACACATCCATCCCCAAAACCCTCCTCACATCGGAAAAACCAAAAAAACACCCAAATTCAAAAAAAAAAAAAAAAGGAAGAGAGCAGGAGAGGAGGATCCTCTCCTAGGATGGATGATGGACAGAGATGATGTGTACATACAGACAGAAGGACAGATTAGAGTTAACATACAATGAATATAATGTACAAGTGTATGAATAGTTCATAGGCATATTCCACGATGGAGACCTCCCCATCAGGCAGATGGGGGTGGGGCGGGAGGGAGGAGGAGTCTCAACAGGACAGTACATCATGAGGCGTAATTTAGCCCAGTGACGACCCAGATCAGGCAGATGATACAGGCATTCTCGCTGTCCGTGCCCATAGTCAGCCACCCCAAGAGACGAGGAAAAGGACTGAAAGCAGAGAGAAAGAGTGAGAGAGTAATGATGATGAGAGAGAAAAGAGGAGATAAGACTAGAGTAAAGTGGTACTCATCCCCAGCTGCGTCCCCAGCTATTCAAGGGGCTGGACCAGGGCAAATCAGCATGAGTATAAGCATGAGTATAAGCATAAGTATAAGCATAAGTATCAGCATGAGTATAAGCATAAGTATAAGCATGAGTATAATCATGAGTATAAGCATAAGCATGAGTATAAGCATGAGTATAAGCATGAGTATAAACATCAGCATGAGTATAAGTATCAGCATGAGTATAAGCATGAGTATAAGCATAAGTATAAACATGAGTATAAACATCAGCATAAGTATAAGTATCAGCATGAGTATAAGCATGAGTATAAGCATGAGTATAAGTATAAGCATGAGTATAAGCATGAGTATAAGCATGAGTATAAGCATAAGTATAAGCATGAGTATGAGTATAAGCATGAGTATAAGCATGAGTATAAGCATGAGTATAAGCATGAGTATAAGCATGAGTATAAGCATAAGTATAAGCATGAGTATAAGCATGAGTATAAACATGAGTATAAGCATGAGTATAAGCATAAGTATAAACATGAGTATAAGCATGAGTATAAGCATATGTATCAGCATGAGTATAAACATGAGTATAAGCATGAGTATACGCATAAGTATCAGCATGAGTATAAGCATGAGTATAAGCATGAGTATAAGCATGAGTATAAGCATAAGTATGAGCATGAGTATAAGCATGAGTATAAGCATGAGCATAAGCATGAGTATAAGCATAAGTATAAGCATGAGTATAAGCATAAGTATAAGCATAAGTATAAGCATGAGTATAAACATGAGTATAAGTATAAACATGAGTATAAGCATGAGTATAAGCATAAGTATAAGCATGAGTATAAACATGAGTATAAGCATGAGTATAAGCATGAGTATAAGCATAAGTATAAGCATGAGTATAAGCATGAGTATAAGCATAAGTATAAGCATGAGTATAAGCATGAGTATAAGCATGAGTATAAGCATAAGTATAAGCATGAGTATAAGCATAAGTATAAGCATGAGTATAAGCATAAGTATAAGCATGAGTATAAACATGAGTATAAGCATAAGTATAAGCATGAGTATAAGCATGAGTATAAGCATGAGTATAAGCATAAGTATAAGCATGAGTATAAACATGAGTATAAGCATGAGTATAAGCATAAGTATAAGCATGAGTATAAGCATGAGTATAAGCATGAGTATAAGCATGAGCATAAGCATGAGTATAAGCATAAGTATAAGCATGAGTATAAGCATAAGTATAAGCATAAGTATAAGCATGAGTATAAAAATGAGTATAAGCATGAGTATAAGTATAAACATGAGTATAAGCATGAGTATAAGCATAAGTATAAACATGAGTATAAGCATGAGTATAAGCATGAGTATAAGCATAAGTATAAGCATGAGTATAAGCATGAGTATAAGCATGAGTATAAGCATAAGTATAAGCATGAGTATAAGCATAAGTATAAGCATGAGTATAAGCATGAGTATACGCATAAGCATGAGTATAAGCATAAGTATAAACATGAGTATAAACATCAGCATGAGTATAAGTATGAGTATAAGCATGAGTATAAACATAAGCATGAGTATAAGCATAAGTATAAGCATGAGTATAAACATCAGCATGAGTATAAGTATAAGTATCAGCATAAGCTGCTTATAAGCATAAATATAAGCATAAGCATGAGTATACGTTTATGTTTCAGTATAAGCATAAACATAAGTTCATGTATAAGTTTGAAAAAAGAAAATACAATCAAAGTTGTTCTAAAGCGTATCGCTTGGCTCCTCCCAGGGGGCGTGGCCTGTCAGCTCCACTCAGCTGTCAGTCACAGTGTGAGTCATTCCTGTCTCTGCTCCCCTCAACAAGAAGAACCAAAGTACTGCTGAACAACAGTATTCCTGTTCCTGCTGCTGCTGGGTGAGTACACACAGGACACACAGCACACACAGCACACACAGCACACACAGCACACACAGCACTGACCGCTGTTGTTTACACTTTGTTTGTCAGCAAAACATTTGTTGCCTTTGTTGTCTCCTCGTGAATGTGCTGCTGTGGACTCTGATTCAGATGACTGAGCTGCACTGAGGTGAAAATGAAGCGCTCCCTGGGGATCTGTCTGGTGGTCTGCTCCGCTCTGATCGGACTGGGTGCGTTTGATTCTGTCTTCTTAAAAAACAAGGGGAGGTACATCTGAATCTGAAGAATAACCAATTGATAGATAAACAGATATCTGATTGTAATTATTCATGATATCAAACTGTTAAAAAAGGTTTTGAAAACATGGAGGATCTTGTGAAGACATTGAATTGATGACTGAAGTATCTCCAAGGGGATCAGGACTCTTGTGTCCTGAACTCAAGGGGATCAGGTCTCTTGTGTCCTGAACTCAAGGGGATCAGGTCTCTTGTGTCCTGAACTCAAGGGGATCAGGTCTCTTGTGTCCTGAACTCAAGGGGATCAGGACTCTTGTGGTCTGAACTCAAGGGGATCAGGACTCTTGTGGTCTGAACTCAAGGGGGTCAGGACTCTTGTGTCCTGAACTCAAGGGGATCAGGTCTCTTGTGTCCTGAACTCAAGGGGATCAGGACTCTTGTGGTCTGAACTCAAGGGGATCAGGTCTCGTGTCCTGAACTCAAGGGGATCAGGACTCTTGTGGTCTGAACTCAAGGGGGTCAGGACTTTTGTGGTCTGAACTCAAGGGGATCAGGTCTCTTGTGTCCTGAACTCAAGGGGATCAGGACTCTTGTGGTCTGAACTCAAGGGGATCAGGTCTCTTGTGTCCTGAACTCAAGGGGATCAGGACTCTTGTGGTCTGAACTCAAGGGGATCAGGTCTCTTGTGTCCTGAACTCAAGGGGATCAGGACTCTTGTGTCCTGAACTCTAGGGGGTCAGGACTCTGCTGTGTCCTGAACTCAAGGGGATCAGGACTCTTGTGGTCTGAACTCAAGGGGATCAGGACTCTTGTGGTCTGAACTCAAGGGGGTCAGGACTCTGCTGTGTCCTGAACTCAAGGGGATCAGGTCTCTTGTGTCCTGAACTCAAGGGGATCAGGACTCTTGTGTCCTGAACTCTAGGGGGTCAGGACTCTGCTGTGTCCTGAACTCAAGGGGATCAGGTGTCCTGAACTCAAGGGGATCAGGACTCTTGTGGTCTGAACTCAAGGGGATCAGGTCTCTTGTGTCCTGAACTCAAGGGGATCAGGACTCTTGTGTCCTGAACTCTAGGGGGTCAGGACTCTGCTGTGTCCTGAACTCAAGGGGATCAGGACTCTTGTGGTCTGAACTCAAGGGGATCAGGACTCTTGTGGTCTGAACTCAAGGGGGTCAGGACTCTGCTGTGTCCTGAACTCAAGGGGATCAGGACTCTTGTGGTCTGAACTCAAGGGGATCAGGACTCTTGTGGTCTGAACTCAAGGGGGTCAGGACTCTTGTGTCCTGAACTCTAGGGGATCAGGACTCTGCTGCGTCCTGAACTCAAGGGGATTAGGACTCTGCTGCGTCCTGAACTCAAGGGGATCAGGACTCTAGTGGATCAGGACTCCGCTGCGTCCTGAACTCAAGGGGATCAGGACTCTAGTGGATCAGGACTCTGCTGCGTCCTGAACTCAAGGGGATCAGGACTCTAGTGGATCAGGACTCTGCTGCATCCTGAACTCAAGGGGATCAGGACTCTAGTGGATCAGGACTCTGCTGCGTCCTGATCTCAAGGGGATCAGGACTCTGCTGTGTCCTGAACTCTAGGGGATCAGGACTCTAGTGGATCAGGACTCTTGTGGTCTGAACTCAAGGGGGTCAGGACTCTTGTGGTCTGAACTCAAGGGGATCAGGACTCTGCTGCGTCCTGAACTCAAGGGGATCAGGACTCTAGTGGATCAGGACTCTGCTGCGTCCTGAACTCGAGGGGATCAGGACTCTGCTGGGTCCTGAACTCAAGGGGATCAGGACTCTAGTGGATCAGGACTCTTGTGGTCTGTGTTTCAGGCTCAGCTATCCGCTGCTACAGCTGTAAGGACTACACAGCGAGCTGCTCCAAGCAGCGCGAGTGTAGCTATGACGACGCCTGTCTCACCCTCAGCGAGAGAGGTACCTCGACACCACCTCTACACCACCTCTACACCTGTACACCACCTCTACACCACCTCTACACCTGTACACCACCTCTACACCACCTCTACACCTGTACACCACCTCTACACGACCTGTACACCACCTCTACACCTGTACACCACCTCTACACCTGTACACCACCTATACACCTCTACACCACCTATACACCACCTCTACACCACCTATACACCTCTACACCACCTCTACACCACCTATACACCACCTCTACACCACCTCTACACCACCTCTACACCACCTCTACACGACCTGTACACCACCTCTACACCTGTACACCACCTATACACCTGTACACCACCTCTACACCACCTCTACACCTGTACACCACCTCTACACCACCTCTACACCTGTACACCACCTCTACACCACCTCTACACCACCTCTACACCTGTACACCACCTCTACACGACCTGTACACCACCTCTACACCTGTACACCACCTATACACCTGTACACCACCTCTACACCACCTCTACACCACCTCTACACCTGTACACCACCTGTACACCACCTCTACACCACCTATACACCACCTCTACACCTGTACACCACCTGTACACCACCTGTACACCACCTCTACACCACCTCTACACCTGTACACCACCTCTACACCTGTACACCACCTGTACACCACCTCTACACCACCTATACACCACCTCTACACCTGTACACCACCTCTACACCACCTCTACACCTGTACACCACCTCTACAACACCTATACACCACCTCTACACCTGTACACCACCTCTACACCACCTATACACCACCTCTACACCACCTATACACCACCTCTACACCACCTATACACATGTACACCACCTCTACACCACCTATACACCACATGTACACCACCTCTACACCACCTCTACACATGTACACCACCTATACACCACCTCTACACCACATGTACACCACCTCTACACCACCTATACACCACCTCTACACCACCTCTACACATGTACACCACCTATACACCACCTCTACACATGTACACCACCTATACACCACCTCTACACATGTACACCACCTCTACACCACCTATACACCACATGTACACCACCTCTACACCACCTATACACCACCTCTACACCACCTCTACACATGTACACCACCTCTACACCACCTCTACACATGTACACCACCTCTACACCACATGTACACCACATGTACACCACCTCTACACCACCTGTACAAAGGTACCTCTACTTGTAGACCCGTACCTCTACATGTCCTCAGGATCCTGAAGAAACCAGATCAGCCCATTAGCTCTGAACTAATTCTACTGCGTTTCTATTGTTTCTATTGTTCTGCAGGTGGGATGACTTACCGCCAGTGTCTGAAGTATTCAGACTGTGTGAGTAACGTGTCACCCAGAGATATTCCCCTGTGTCGACCTGTGTTCTACTCTCGTCTACTTTATTATACTCTACTGTATTCGACCTGATTATACTCTACTTTATTATACTCTTCTGTATTCTACCTGATTATACTATAGTCTACTTTATTATACTCTACTGTATTCTACCTGATTATACTCTACTCTACTTTATTATACTCTACTGTATTCTACCTGATTATACTCTACTTTATTATACTCTACTGTATTCTACCTGATTATACTCTACTCTACTTTATTATACTCTACTGTATTCTACCTGATTATACTCTACTCTACTTTATTATACTCTACTGTATTCTACCTGATTATACTCTACTCTACTTTATTATACTCTACTGTATTCTACCTGATTATACTCTACTCTACTTTATTATACTCTTCTGTATTCTACCTGATTATACTCTACTATACTTTATTATACTCTACTGTATTCTACCTGATTCTACTATAGTCTACTTTATTATACTCTTCTGTATTCTACCTGATTCTACTATAGTCTACTTTATTATACTCTACTGTATTCGACCTGATTATACTCTACTCTACTTTATTATACTCGACTGTATTCTACCTGATTCTACTATAGTCAACTTTATTATACTCGACTGTATTCTACCTGATTATACTCTACTCTACTTTATTATACTCTACTGTATTCTACCTGATTATACTATAGTCTACTTTATTATACTCGACTGTATTCTACCTGATTATACTCTACTCTACATTATTATACTCTCCTGTATTCTACCTGATTTACTATAGTCTACTTTATTATACTCTACTGTATTCTACCTGATTCTACTATAGTCTACTGTATTATACTCTACTGTATTCTACCTGATTATACTATAGTCTACTTTATTATACTCTACTGTATTCTACCTGATTATACTATAGTCTACTTTATTATACTCTACTGTATTCTACCTGATTATACTCTCGTCTCCTGTATTCTACCTGATTCTACTATACTCTACCTGATTATACTCTACTGTATTCTACCTGATTATACTATAGTCTACTTTATTATACCTGATTCTACTATAGTCTACTGTATTCTACCTGATTCTACTATAGTCTACTGTATTCTACCTGATTATACTATACTCTACTGTATTCTACCTGATTCTACTCTCGTCTACTTTATTATACTCTACTGTATTCTACCTGATTATACTATACTCTACTTTATTATACTCGACAGTATTCTACCTGATTATACTCTACTTTATTATACTCTACTGTATTCTACCTGATTCTACTCTTGTCTACTTTATTATACTCTACTGTATTCTACCTGATTATACTATACTTTACTGTATTCTACCTGATTATACTCTTGTGTACTTTATTATACTCTACTGTATTCTACCTGATTATACTTTACTTTCTTCTAGCTGAGTAGACTGAAGTATAAGGTGAAGTGTCCACAAGGTGCAACTAGACTCAGATTACCTGGACTCGGGTGGTCCTGGACTCGGGTGTGTTGGACTCGGCTGGTCCTGGACTCGGGTGTGTTGGACTCGGCTGGTCCTGGACTCGGGTGTGTTGGACTCGGCTGGTCCTGGACTCGGGTGTGTTGGACTCAGCTGGTCCTGGACTCGGGTGTGTTGGACTCAGCTGGTCCTGGACTCGGGTGTGTTGGACTCGGCTGGTCCTGGACTCGGGTGTGTTGGACTCAGCTGGTCCTGGACTCGGGTGTGTTGGACTCGGCTGGTCCTGGACTCGGGTGTGTTGGACTCGGCTGGTCCTGGACTCGGGTGTGTTGGACTCGGGTGGACCTGGACTCGGGTGTGTTGGACTCGGCTGGTCCTGGACTCGGGTGTGTTGGACTCGGGTGGACCTGGACTCGGGTGGACCTGGACTTGGGTGGTCCTGGACTCGGCTGGTCCTGGACTCGGGTGTGTTGGACCGTGACCTGGACCGGTGTGTTGGACTCGGGTGGTCCTGGACTCGGGTGGTCCTGGACTCGGGTGTGTTGGACTCGGCTGGTCCTGGACTCGGGTGGTCCTGGACTCGGGTGTGTTGGACTCGGCTGGTCCTGGACTCGGGTGTGTTGGACTCGGGTGGACCTGGACTCGGGTGGTCCTGGACTCGGGTGTGTTGGACTCGGCTGGTCCTGGACTCGGGTGTGTTGGACTCGGGTGGACCTGGACTCGGGTGGACCTGGACTCGGGTGGTCCTGGACTCGGGTGTGTTGGACTCGGCTGGTCCTGGACCTGTACAGAAACGTGGTGCAAACATGTCCAGACATATTTGAACACTCTTTAAGTGTCGGGAAGGAAAAAGCTGTCTCGTTGTTCTGATCAGTGATCAATAACTGTATCGATCATTCCAGGTTTCCAGTTTCACCTTCAAGTGCTGCAACTCTGACCTGTGTAACTCCGCCCCCTCCTCTGCTGCGAGCTCTGTGATAGGTCTGCTGGCCTCAGCGGCAGTCATGTGGTGGTGCATCCACTGAAGAGAACACCAGTCCGATCAATACATTCATACTGAACACTGATCACAGATCAATATATATGTGGAAATACATATTTCAGTTGCTGATTGATTATTAAAAGAGTTTGATCATGACACTGTTTGTATCAGCTGTTTACAGGGAACTGCTCCTCTACTACCACCTTCAAAATAAAATGCAACTGAAACGTTCTTCTGTGCTCGTTAACTTCTGTCTAATCAATAAACGGTGACAACCCGGAATCTATGACTGATTATTGGAAATGGGTGTGGTCAGATTTCTTGGGACAGGAAGTATCTTTTTGAAACATAATTATAAAAAGGAAAACAATGAAAAAAATATAGGAGTGAACCCGAGTGGCTTTCATTCATTAACTCACGGAAACTACGTCTGGCGTCTCCTGATGGGACCTGAAGGCAGCAGGTGGACCGGCGTGTTGATACCCCGTGTGAGCCTCTACCCCACAAACAAACAAACAAACAAACAAACAAATTAACATCCATTTGACAAATAGGATCCAAACCAACTTAGTGCGGAACCTGAAATACCAATCGACTGATCCAGTCTCTGTAACAGGATGTCAAGGTCTAACTAGACCAGCACAGAGAGGAGTCCTCTATCAGGACTAAGGTCTACCAAGACCAGGACAGAGATGAGTCCTCTATCAGGACTAAGGTCTAACTAGACCAGTACAGAGAGGAGTCCTCTATCAGCACTAAGGTCTAACAAGACCAGTACAGAGATGAGTCCTCTATCAGCTCTAAGGTCTAACAAGACCAGGACAGAGAGGAGTCCTCTATCAGCACTAAGGTCTAACTAGACCAGTACAGAGATGAGTCCTCTATCAGCTCTAAGGTCTAACAAGACCAGGACAGAGAGGAGTCCTCTATCAGCACTAAGGTCTAACTAGACCAGTACAGAGATGAGTCCTCTATCAGGACTAAGGTCTACCAAGACCAGTACAGAGAGGAGTCCTCTATCAGGACTAAGGTCTAACAAGACCAGTACAGAGATGAGTCCTCTATCAGGACTAAGGTCTAACAAGACCAGGACAGAGAGGAGTCCTCTATCAGGACTAAGGTCTAACAAGACCAGTACAGAGATGAGTCCTCTATCAGCACTAAGGTCTAACAAGACCAGGACAGAGGAGTCCTCTATCAGCACTAAGGTCTAACAAGACCAGTACAGAGAGGAGTCCTCTATCAGGACTAAGGTCTAACAAGACCAGGACAGAGAGGAGTCCTCTATCAGGACGAAGGTCTAACTAGACCAGGACAGAGAGGAGTCCTCTATCAGCACTAAGGTCTAACAAGACCAGTACAGAGATGAGTCCTCTATCAGGACTAAGGTCTAACAAGACCAGGACAGAGAGGAGTCCTCTATCAGGACTAAGGTCTAACAAGACCAGGACAGAGAGGAGTCCTCTATCAGGACTAAGGTCTAACAAGACCAGTACAGAGAGGAGTCCTCTATCAGGACTAAGGTCTAACAAGACCAGGACAGAGAGGAGTCCTCTATCAGGACTAAGGTCTAACAAGACCAGTACAGAGAGGAGTCCTCTATCAGGACTAAGGTCTAACAAGACCAGTACAGAGAGGAGTCCTCTATCAGGACCAAGGTCTAACAAGACCAGTACAGAGAGGAGTCCTCTATCAGGACTAAGGTCTAACAAGACCAGTACAGAGATGAGTCCTCTATCAGGACTAAGGTCTAACAAGACCAGTACAGAGATGAGTCCTCTATCAGGACTAAGGTCTACCAAGACCAGTACAGAGAGGAGTCCTCTATCAGGACTAAGGTCTAACAAGACCAGTACAGAGAGGAGTCCTCTATCAGGACTAAGGTCTAACAAGACCAGTACAGAGAGGAGTCCTCTATCAGGACTAAGGTCTACCAAGACCAGTACAGAGAGGAGTCCTCTATCAGGACTAAGGTCTAACAAGACCAGTACAGAGAGGAGTCCTCTATCAGGACTAAGGTCTAACAAGACCAGTACAGAGAGGAGTCCTCTATCAGGACAAAGGTCTACCAAGACCAGTACAGAGATGAGTCCTCTATCAGGACCAAGGTCTAACAAGACCAGTACAGAGAGGAGTCCTCTATCAGGACTAAGGTCTAACAAGACCAGTACAGAGAGGAGTCCTCTATCAGGACTAAGGTCTACAAGACCAGTACAGAGAGGAGTCCTCTATCAGGACTAAGGTCTACCAAGACCAGTACAGAGAGGAGTCCTCTATCAGCACTAAGGTCTAACAAGACCAGTACAGAGAGGAGTCCTCTATCAGCACTAAGGTCTAACAAGACCAGTACAGAGAGGAGTCCTCTATCAGGATTAAGGTCTAACAAGACCAGTCCAGAGATGAGTCCTCTATCAGGACTAAGGTCTACCAAGACCAGTACAGAGAGGAGTCCTCTATCAGGACTAAGGTCTAACAAGACCAGTACAGAGAGGAGTCCTCTATCAGGACTAAGGTCCCCTCACCAAGGTCCCCGTGGTAACGACCCCTCACCAAGGTCCCCGTGGTAACGACCCCTCACCAAGGTCCCGTGGTAACGACCCTCACCAAGGTCCCCGTGGTAACGGCGCCTCAGCAAGGTCCCCGGGGTAACGGCCCCTCACCAAGGTCCACGTGGTAACGGCCCTCACCAAGGTCCCGTGGTAACGCCTCACCAAGGTCCCGTGGTAACCCTCACCAAGGTCCCGTGGTAACGGCCCTCACCAAGGTCCCGTGGTAACGCCCTCACCAAGGTCCCGTGGTAACGCCTCACCAAGGTCCCGTGGTAACGGCCCTCACCAAGGTCCCGTGGTAGCGCCCCTCACCAAGGTCCCGTGGTACGACCCTCACCAAGGTCCCGGTGGTAACGACCTCACCAAGGTCCCGTGGTAACGTCCTCACCAAGGTCCCGTGGTAACGACCTCACCAAGGTCCCGTGGTAACGGGCCTCACCAAGGTCCCGTGGTAACGACCCTCACCAAGGTCCCGTGGTAACGGCCCTCACCAAGGTCCCGTGGTAACCCTCACCAAGGTCCCCGTGGTAACGCCCTCACCAAGGTCCCGTGGTAACGCCCTCACCAAGGTCCCGTGGTAACGGCCTCACCAAGGTCCCGTGGTGGGCCCTCACCAAGGTCCCGTGGTAACCCCTCACCAAGGTCCCGTGGTAACGACCTCACCAAGGTCCCGTGGTAACGTCCCTCACCAAGGTCCCGTGGTAACGGCCCTCACCAAGGTCCCCTGTGGTAACATCCTCACCAAGGTCCCGTGGTAACCTCACAAGGTCCCGTGGTAACGCCCTCACCAAGGTCCCGTGGTAACCCTCACCAAGGTCCCTGTGGTAACGGCCTCACCAAGGTCCCGTGGTAACGGGCCTCACCAAGGTCCCGTGGTAACGGGCCCTCACCAAGGTCCCGTGGTAACGACCCTCACCAAGGTCCCGTGGTAACGGCCTCACCAAGGTCCCGTGGTAACGGGCCCTCACCAAGGTCCCGTGGTAACGCCCTCACCAAGGTCCCGTGGTAACGGGCCCTCACCAAGGTCCCGTGGTAAGGTCCCCTCACCAAGGTCCCGTGGTAACGACCCCTCACCAAGGTCCCGTGGTAACGCCCTCACCAAGGTCCCGTGGTAAGGCCCTCACCAAGGTCCCGTGGTAACGACCCTCACCAAGGTCCCGTGGTGGCAACCTCACCAAGGTCCCGTGGTAACGACCCCTCACCAAGGTCCCGTGGTAACGCCCTCACCAAGGTCCCGTGGTAACGACCCTCACCAAGGTCCCGTGGTAACGACCCTCACCAAGGTCCCGTGGTAACGACCTCACCAAGGTCCCGTGGTGACCCTCACCAAGGTCCCGTGGTAACGTCCTCACCAAGGTCCCGTGGTAACGCCCTCACCAAGGTCCCGTGGTAACGACCTCACCAAGGTCCCGTGGTGACGCCCTCACCAAGGTCCCGTGGTAACGACCCTCACCAAGGTCCCGTGGTAACGTCCCTCACCAAGGTCCCGGTGACCCTCACCAAGGTCCCCGTGGTAACGTCCCCTCACCAAGGTCCCCGTGGTAACGGGCCCTCACAAAGCCCCCCGTGGTAACGCCCCCTCACCAAGGTCCCCGTGGTAACGGCCTCACCAAGGTCCTCACCATGTCCCCTGTAACGGGCCCTCACCAAGGTCCCCGTGGTAACGACCCCTCACCAAGGTCCCCGTGGTAACGGGCCCTCACCAAGGTCCCCGTGGTAACGACCCCTCACCAAGGTCCCCGTGGTAACGGGCCCTCACCAAGGTCCCCGTGGTAACGGGCCCTCACCAAGGTCCCCGTGGTAACGACCCCTCACCAAGGTCCCCGTGGTAACGTCCCCTCACCAAGGTCTGCGTGGTAACGTCCCCTCACCAAGGTCCCCGTGGTAACATCCCCTCACCAAGGTCCCCGTGGTAACGACCCCTCATCAAGGTCCCCGTGGTAACGGGCCCTCACCAAGGTCCCCGTGGTAACGACCCCTCATCAAGGTCCCCGTGGTAACGGGCCCTCACCAAGGTCCCCGTGGTAACGACCCTCACCAAGGTCCCGTGGTAACGGGCCCTCACCAAGGTCCCCGTGGTAACGACCCCTCATCAAGGTCCCCGTGGTAACGGGCCCTCACCAAGGTCCCCGTGGTAACGTCCCCTCACCAAGGTCCGCGTGGTAACGGGCCCTCACCAAGGTCCCCGTGGTAACGGGCCCTCACCAAGGTCCCCTCACCAAGGTCCCCGTGGTAACGACCCCTCATCAAGGTCCCCGTGGTAACGTCCCCTCACCAAGGTCCCCGTGGTAACTGGCCCTCACCAAGGTCCCCGTGGTAACGACCCTTCACCAAGGTCCCCGTGGTAACGGGCCCTCACCAAGGTCCCCGTGGTATGACCCTCACCAAGGTCCCGTGGTAACCCCTCACCAAGGTCCCGTGGTAACGACCCTCACCAAGGTCCCTATCCAAGGTCCCCGTGGTAACGGCCCCTCACCAAGGTCCCCGTGGTAACGGCGCCTCACCAAGGTCCCCGTGGTAACGGCCCCTCACCAAGGTCCCCGTGGTAACGACCCCTCACCAAGGTCCCCGTGGTAACGTCCCCTCACCAAGGTCCCCGTGGTAACGGGCCCTCACCAAGGTCCCCGTGGTAACGACCCCTCACCAAGGTCCCCTCACCAAGGTCCCCGTGGTAACGGGCCCTCACCAAGGTCCCCGTGGTAACGTCCCCTCACCAAGGTCCCCGTGGTAACGACCCCTCACCAAGGTCCCCGTGGTAACGTCCCCTCACCAAGGTCCCCGTGGTAACGACCCCTCACCAAGGTCCCCGTGGTAACGGGCGCACAGAAAGAATGAAACAAAGAAATCAAAGCCGGAAAGATGTTTTATTTTGAAATGTGACAGGAAGCAGCCGTCTGAGGCTTCGTGGTGACGCCGTTTCCCAAAACAGGAAACGGAAATGTACTTCCCACGGGGTTCTGGGTTAGAATCCACGCAGAATAACACA